>NC_134575.1:28200849-28290849 GCF_050947875.1 Dermacentor variabilis | reverse complement strand
GGAAAGAAGAATGACGGGGTGTAACGTTAAGGGATAAGAAAAGAGCAGATTGGGTGAGGGAACAAACGCGAGTTAATGACACCTTAGTTGAAATCAAGAAAGGAAATGGGCATGGGCAGGACATGTAATGAGGAGGGAAGATAACCGATGGTCCTTAAGGGTTACGGACTGGATTCCAAGGGAAGGGAAGCGTAGCAGGGGACGGAAGAAAGTTAGGTGGGCGGATGAGATTAAGAAGTTTGCAGGGACAGCATGGCCACAATTAGTACGTGACCGGGGTAGTTGGAGACGTATGGGAGAGGCCTTTGCCCTGCAGTGGGCGTAACCAGGCCAATGATGATGATGATGATGATGATGCGTTTTTCAACTGAAATGTAGAAATGGTGAGCGAAAAGGAAATGAAGCTCCATGCAAACACAACTCGCCCCCGGTGGAAGTCGAACCTACACCTTCCGCATCAGGCGTGCAATGTGCTAACAATTGAGCTACGGCAACGGCCATTGTCCGTCAACTTTATTGGGCACGTGTTTATGTGAAGAAGTCATGACGGCGGCGGCGACGGGCGCAGCATGGAGGGGCCAGGTAGTCACCGTAATATCATAAGCAAAAAAAGGATGAAAAAGAAAATAACGGTGTCATGCGATACAATGGCGTCCACGCACAAGGCATTATAGATCCGCTAACGAAGAGCGTATTTTCAGGCGACATAAGCTAGGACAGTATAATCAACGAGAGTCTCACAGAATACCGCAGTTTACATTACTGTAGTGCTCGACGAAACGTCCTCCGGAAAGGGGCATATACATTGTCGCAACTAGCCGAATGATCGCCACTTAATATGAACAATGTCAATAGCTTTTGCTTTATATGGAGGTCGAGTGTTCGTTTAACGGTAGTTCGGAAATAACTACTGGGAGCACGTCCAACAATCTTCTCAAGAAGGCCGTTTCAATGTACGCTTAGGCTTGAAGTCGGCGCGCAACAGTGCACAGAATAAGCGAGGGGCTTAACAAGTAAACAGCTCCACGGTGTGTGCGCCTTCCTCCAACTATTTGGGCGCGATGAAATTCAGAAACGAGGCAGGTAGCAAGTTGACGTAAACAAATTGTCGAGGGCAGCTCGAAAGATCGCTGCGTAGAGATTGAATCGTAACTCTGGGCCTCATTAGCTCGGATCGAGGCGAAACCGTGTTTTTGAGCTTACAAGCGTAACTATAAGTGATTCCGACAAGCGGAGACAAGTCGGCGGATATAAGGAACGGCGCACTTAAGGACCAAATAACAACAGATAGATGTATAGGGCACCTTGCAGCTTAGTTAGTATATGACGAAAGAGTTGGAGCGTGAAAATTGGCAGCGTGCCAAAGGGCATTCGTGGATTGCAGTTGCGATTACGGGGACGGAGACTGCATTTGAAATTTATTCTTCATTTCCTTATGGGAATCTACATATGTGTTTTCTATGTTTGTTTTGGGGGACGAAATTCAAAAAAAAAAAAGATGTCCGTGTTCCTCGCATTTTGGACATATGTTAATGTTATTTCAGGTCCCCCCTCCGGCGTGCCTAATAGTTCAATCGTTGTTTTGGAACATATAACACCACAGAATTAAAGGAAGATTGCTTGAGATAAATACTGCTGTTTCATAAAAAAAAAAAAGAAAACCACGGAAAATATGTAGTTACTGTGTACGCTGGAGGGCAAAAAACAATTCGACATGACATAAGAAAAGCTTGCAAATGTCATCTCAGAAATCTCTCAACCAGCCCAGTCGCCTACCTTACTACGCTGAAGCTACGAGCTTGATGGGGATAATGGTTTACGAAACAAACTATTATATCACAACAGCTCGGATGTCCTTGTTTTCAGTGTGTGCCTCAACCTCGTCTGAAGTTCCTATCACGCCACATTATGGTATCTTCCAGCGCAGAACTGCATAACGCGAACGTAACCACATGCCAAAATATTCTCGTAGTGCGCTTTCGATTTTCGCTGCGTTCTCCACGTAGCCACTGCGGTACTGGGTAGGGTGCATCTTAAGCTTCCCGTTGCACTATAGAGAAATATACTAACTTTCAAAAACGCGAGTTATCCGTCACCCGCCGCAGACGCTTAGTGGCTATATGTCATCGCGCTGCTGAGTTCCAGGTCGCTGGTTCGATCCCAACCGCGACGGCTACATTTCAATGAAGCCGAAATGCAGAAAGGAAAGCGCTCGTATCTTATAATCAGGTGCACGTTAAGCAACATCAGGCGGTCGAAATTAATCTGCAGTCACCCATTACATTTTTAAATAATTTACTCCCTTAAACGCAAAGAAAGGCGTAAATCAGTTTACAACTCACACCCATATATTCAAAGAACGCGTAAAGGTGTGAGTTATACACCTATTGACGGCCTTATCAGGTGTTTAGTGTGTAACCTATTTCAAGGTCTACGGCGCGCTTCATAACCAGATCGTTGTTCTGGCACGTAAAACCCAAAAACGTACGTCCGCTTAAAGGGACGGATAACACTCAAACTTTCCACGTAAACTTCTTATCTACAGAAAGTAAATGTTGTCGTTCGTATAAATAAATGCTTACTTCGATGCCGCTCGTTCACTGTCCTCCCCTTTCAATATGCGTGAAACTACCGCAGCCACTGAAACCGTCACCAACTAAATTACCCCCCCCCCCCCCCCCGGCCGGCCCGAGTTCCTGCCTCTTCCAACTACTGCGTCCTGTGGTTTGGCTGAACGCGGTAAATACTCAGTACGGCACAAGAGGGGGGGTGCTCCCTCCTGTTAGTCACCAGTGTTATTTTACAGAGGATGTTTACATGCTTAACTCTCGGGATAATTTATGCGCGCACTCCGGGAGCTGTGACGCTTCCGGCTATACGCGAGCGGTCCGGGTTTTCTCCGGGGAACGTACACAAAGGCTTCGCTCGCGATCATACGTGCAAGTCTTTTTTTTTTAATCTTTAAGATGAAGCTAATAAAAAGTAAATGTAAAATCAAAGGTAGGAGGGTGCGCGCATGCGCAATATTGCTGACGTTCCTCCGAGTGGTAGCCGCTAAGGCCACAGTTGAGGCAACATCAATGTCATCCGTGTTACAACTACGTTGTCTGTTGATCGTTGTCCCAAATCCAACAGCTTTTCTTGCTCGCCTCGGGGGAATCCACTGGCTTCAGTACATATCTGTGTACTTACACCCCAGACACGAATATAGCGGGTGTACATAATCGCTTTTCACGTCTGTTCTCTCTTTCTCTTTTTTTTTTTTTTAATGAAACGGCCTGCCATGCGGCCCAATAGAGTGAAATGAACGCGTGCCGGCCTTCTTCGTAAAGAAGCCGGATAAATGGCTTGCGTAAGGTGTTCTACCTATTTAACTCCTTGTAGTCAATATGCTGGTCTGTCCAATGCCCAATGAATGCCCAATGCAAAGAAATGAAATAAGTTTTTTTATGAAAACGAACTGGAACAAAATTCATCATGCACCAATAACGCTGAGAAGCGCATTCGGCCACACGTGTTTTGTCTTTCCAAGCAGCGACAGGCTTTAAACGTGTCGTTTGCTTACCTTCGGGACACTGGCTCGCTCGACAAGCTTTACAAAAGGCTGCGTAACAAGCACAGTGGAATGACCAAACCCCATTTTCACACAACCTTCATTTTGAATGTAGCATAGCGAACATCGTTTTGCGTGTGAATACCAAGTCCGCCTTTTCCACGCATTTTTCTTCTACCCTCTTTCTCTCTCGGGGCCTCTCAATCACTAGTACTCCTCCTCCATGCAGAGTAGCACGTTTACCGACATACTGTACCGCGGAGGCATAATTACAAAGAAGAGGGACAGAACACGTCACAGGTGCTACTAACAACCTTATTTGAAAGACGGCGAGATAGCATATGCATACTGCTCCCAAGGCGCAGGCGCACCTACCCCTACCGAGTAGGATTATCGCGGCTGGCCAGATCACTTGGTAGATCTAAAGAAAGTAAGCTCCGCGTTTTACAAAACAACGGCAGCCTGGCTTACGCGGGCACAACTTTTTTTTCTTTTATGTAAAAGGCTTCTAATAGCTCACGCACAATTTTATCTTTACTTCTGCCCAGGTTCTTCACATCATGAAATACCGGCTTACAAGGGCAGACATTATGGTACGCTGAAAAATGCGCAGTGAAGTCCTCCTTCGGGTTGTTAGCATGCTCCCTCTCGCAGTCCTTCAAATAAAGTTGTTAGTAGCGCCTGTGATGTGTATCTGTGTCTCTTCTTTGTAATTGTGCCTTCGCGCTACAGTATGTCGGTAAGCAAACACCAACTAACCCAACAACAAGTCCTTCTACAGAGTAGCACGTAGGTGCGTTTACACGCGCCGCTATAATTATCTGCGTTTAACTAAATAGCTTTCTATCTTTCCCTCCCAGCACCTATAAACACTTTCCTCCTTCCTGCCGCCTTTGTCTCTGGACACAGCCACAGTAGATGGAGAGCGTCTGCTTCAGACGCGGGAACCGAAACACATGGAGCACGTCACAGCGTCTTACGGGTGCTGGGCCACGGACCAAGGGCACAGAAGCGGGGTAAGGACCGCCCCAGGCCGGATGTCTTCAGAGACAGAGACTTCATTTCTCCACCCGAATGACATTACGGGCAAGAAAGCAGGGACACCCGTAGAACAGAGCTTGTGTGTTCCATTGAATTAGAAATTTTTTGGGGCTATAAATATATTCAGCGGTGATCGAAGGGAAAACAAGTAGATGGGCCGTCAGGGGTAGGAAGAGTGTGAGAGATCTTGTCGTTTGTAATGCTAGTCGCTGTGACTGTGAGTAGTGGTTGGGTCCCCGTAGACTATATCATGGCAAAGTTGTCAGCTGGTTCCGTTTATACCCACCGTAGTTTGTAACGAACGACAAAAACCCGGGTTTTTTTTTCATCTGTTTTTACGTACCCCGGTTAGATGACAAAGGCAGCGTCTTCATGTACGTGGAGAAATCAACCGCTTCTCAAGTTTCTTGTCGTAAAAACCGCTTTTTATTAACTCTATTCATGGATATTTTGGTGCCTGTAGATGTCGTTGGCTACTCCTCTTATGTGACACGATAATTCCTAGGCCTCAACACAAGGTAGAATGTGTGGATAACAATGTGCGAAGCTTGGCATGTTGACGGTACATCCCGGGGCTTCCGTGTCAACTCCCGATATTCGAATAACATTTTCCCAAACGTTGTTCTTCGTCCGAAACGAGACATAGGCCCCGTGTCGGCATAGCCGTAAATAAATTTGAGTTCGAGTAAAGACATTCTACTTGCCAAGTTCTTTGAACATTAAGTTATATTAAGTTTCATTTGACTTTCTAGAAAACCTTTCAATAGGGCATTTTTTTAAACTTCACTATCTTTCCTGTCTTACTCGGTTCTCGCCCAATGTCCTGCCATGGGTAGGGGCCACATTTAGACGACAACCAAATAGCCGAGACTTCGTGCTAGCTATCATTGTTAAATCTTAAATGATATCGCCGTTACGGTAACAAGTTTGGTGGCTAAACTCACTCCATAGCACACCACTAGCCCGAGCTGGTCGGGGTCTTCATAGATCTCGTCATATACCATTGTCATAGGCACCCACGTCGCTTACCCGGAGTTCTTCAATGCCGACGAGTTCTATACTTCACTATGGACCCCACGTCTCAAAACCAGACACAGTAATCTGGGAAAGAAGTTACCGGGGTTTGACGGCTGCCACGTCACTTATGGAAAACAATATTAACTAAGAACACTACTTCTCGATCAGAACAAAAAAAAAAAACAAGATTCGACACGCAAACTGTAAGCAAAGCAAAACTAGCAGTATTTTTAATCAGCACCTTCTTTATCTGACTAGACATTTGAAGAACGTTTTAGAAGGAGGTGGTGGGCCTAAACTTCATATTGTCGATTGTCTGACCCGAAGAAAGGTATTTGAGCATGCCCGGCGTTTGAAGCGGAGCATCGACATTGGTTATGATTGTGAGCCCTGCTTTTTAATTGCGAGAAGTGTAATGGCATCATTACTCTGGATCATTATGCTTTGGCAGTGTCCTGTGTTTTTCACAGACTGCAACAAGGAAAGGGACTGCTGGCGACGAGCTCCTTTAGATCAAGTACAGGCCGTCCAGAAGGCCCACGATACGGCGGTAAAGTTAAACCTAGCTGTCCCGACGTGGCAGCCGCCTGCGTAAACCTAATGGTTGATCTTCAGGACCTGAATAAAGTTCATCAGGTCATACCATACTATGGTTTAACCCACACCTTCCGCAGCGTTCGTTCCCTCAGAGTCAATAAATCCCGCCATATCCGCAACCTGTTTGCGTCTACTCTTCTCGAGCGCGATAACATCGCGTGGTTTGTACGGCCCACCCTTGGTTTCCCTACACGCGTGCGTCCTGCTGCTGCTTACCTACTGGCGCTTGAATTTTGAAGCGCGGGATAGGAAGTCCATGTCCGGAGACTGAAAAAAAAGTTTGCACTTCTCTCCGGCAATCGCATCGATCCGGGACTCGCAAAAGGACACGGTGTCACTGGAAATTTTAGAGAAGGACAAGGGGAAGAAATACAAAACGAGAGAGTCTTTACGGAAAGTTCGTTCGTGAAGGCACCGTATCCGTCTGGACATGCGAGCCGGAGGTCCTTTTCACTTTTTTTTTCTTTCCGAAGTTATTGGACGACCGGCCGCAATGGCTCAGTGTCTTAAGGCGTTTTGATCTAGTGCACGAGGGTTCGTATCTCAGCCATAGTGACCGCGAGCTTATAGTGGCGAACGGCGAGAAGGCTCGTATAGCACGCTTTGGGTGTGCTTTAAAGATACGCATGTGGTTAAAAATTCATCCGAAGCGCTCACTACTGCGTCATCTTTCACAGCCCCGCATGGACTAGATTCGGGACGCGTCAAACCCCGTAATTTTAATTGTTTTTTTTTTTATCATCCAAGATGCTCGTGTCGGGGCAAATGTTTATATTCCAACTGATGACAGCCAAGCAACCGCTTAACAAAGGTTCTACTATACAGTCTCGTGACAGTGACAGATGTGCAATGCGGCAGATTACATTCTTTTTTTTTTATTTTTGGTGAAGCAGCATTCACAGGTTAGACAACTATTTGTAGCCCATTCTTGCGTAAGTATAACACATTCTTTCGCAGAAGCGTGCGTGTTAGCTGCTTCAACATGGCTTTTGACGGTAGCAACAGCGCAGGAAAACGATGACTGACGAAAGGAATTAACACACACCATAAAGCAATTACTATTGTCTGTTCGTGAGTTAACCTTGTCATTGTTAACCAGTGCTTTGCGAGTGTGTCCCTTCTGCTGGCCTTCGCTTTACCGCACCGTTACATCCCAAGCCACTTTCTCTTGCTTTAGTCGTGCTCGCTTTAAGACTAAGAAGTACGCATCAACTGAGCCATGAAAAAAATTGCAACAGGCATAACGTTGAGCGATAAACAAGGCTACATATTAAGGATCACAGGTGAGTGGATGATATTCTAGCTAAAGTTAACCGGGAATCGGACCACTTGGACGACACGAGCATCATGTGTACACGGCACAGACACCCGGTGGCCCGATGGAACAGTGTTTCTCAAACGCCATTTGGTTCACGGTGTCCCACGCTTCGTCAAGGAGTCGGCGACGCTCGAGGTGGACCAGCATCGCGGATCGAGCGAGAAAGCGCCTTTCGTGCGACGTATTTGGCAGCGACGCATCTCTGCAAACATGGTGAATGGCGCCAAACACGCGCAGCCAGTCTGTACAAAGCAGCATGCTCTGTGCCGATTCGGATCGAATGTAATATAAACGAGGGTTGGCGTTCAGCCGAGGGTTTCACTTTGTCTTCAATAGAATGTGACTTGGCCTCACAACCGGGCCTGCAAGATGACCTCTGACTCCTCGTTCGTCGTTCGTTGCAAGGGGTGTACAAAGCAAACACAGCGCGGCTTTGCCATCTTTAAGTATATGGTAATATATGGTAATATGGGGGGGTATATATGGCCTTGAGTTGTCATGGCGCCCGCAGGATGACAGCTTTACTGCGCATATTTTCTTCCGAATCGTTTGGGATGCGAGAGTATGAACACACTCTAGAAAGAGTTGGCACCATTTGGGGTTTATCTTGTCTCCAAACAATAATCATCCTCTATACCGCGTGCCCTTAGTTTTATTTTTTATTTTTTATTTAACGCTGCGGGTTCGACACTTAAAGGTCACTAAGGGAACGCGCGTTATCAGCGCGGCGCAGCATTCTTGACAGCAACGCGTGGTGCGTGTGGAGCTTAAAAAAGAATGAATTGAATTCTGGGGTTTTAGGTGCCAAAACCACGATTTCATTATGAGGCACGCCGTAGGGGGAGGGGGGGAGGGGACTCGGGATTAATTTTGACCACCAGGGGATATTTAATACCGGTGTCGCACGTACACCTCTGATTGCGATTGGGACCGATCAGGATTGAGCTTGATCCGGATCGAGCGTTGCTACGCGATCATTTGCGATCGCGATCTTGAGGGATCCGGATCCAGACGATCGCGATCCGTGAATCGTGATCAGGCCCCTTGATCGCGATCGCAGGCTGACGTCTGCGCCCTCTAGCACAGTATCTTGAAACCGCTAAAAACAAAAAAGTGAAGGCAGCTCAATAAAAAAAGAAACGTTTGAAACCTTTTTATCAGCAATAGCAAGCTGTAAAATTGAAATATTGTCCAAACTGAAAGATATTTTTCAAATCTGAATTTTTAGACAAGTTCTGAGTGTTGCCGACGATCGATCAGCAGACGACAGTAACTCGATCCGGATCGTCGGATCATTGTTGATTGCAATCAGGGAATCCGATCGGCTTTGATCGCGATCAGAACTGTAAGTGTGGCACTGGTATGACGTGCCTCTAATGCCCGGCACACGGGCGTTTTTCAAGAAAGAAAACGCAGCCAACACAGATGACTATTGTCGTGGGACAAAGATACGCACCAAATGGCGTAAACTTCCTTTTCTTTTTTTTAGAGTGTGCCTACACGAAGCGTGTCAGGAATGGTAACTAACGACAAGCGCCTTTGCCACCATCCGCCGCCACAAGTATCATGAAAGTCTATACAGACTTTCTTGATCCTAGTGACGTGCTACTTTTAAATCATACTTCGTGCAGTCTCAAGACCATCTTTAAAGGCTATCGCGAGACTACCGAAATAATATATAAAAGAGGCACGTCTATGTGGCTTACTGCTAAGGGGAAGTGGGAAACCACGTTTCTCTACCACACAAAATTCACTCTCACAAAACTTCGTTTGCAAAGCTTGCGAAACGTCCACATAGGTTCTCCTATGAGGTCTGTAGACTCTTTAGAGACAGTGGTTGGACTCACGGGCTCACATTTCTTGCCCATTAACTTGGAGACCTTGGAGACGCTTGGAGACCTGAAAACTGCCTGTTCAGATGGCTGTGGACCCACAAGAGACCAAGAAGAGACAGACTGATAAACGACTTCTGTACGTGCGATGTCTGTAAATTTTACACAGCGAAAAGCGCTAATCTGAATGAACGTCTGCAAGAAGTCGTACGGACCATCTGCAGACTGTCTGTGTTCGTTCTTTTCGATAAGGAGACTGCACGTTGGTAACCGGATAACGGCACACGTGCCAGCTGCCATCGTCCAAGTGCACGGTCAAGGCTGAGAGAAGAGGCGAAGCGGAAATTCCTCGATTCGTTTGATTCTGCTTCTTTCTCTCCCACTGGGCTTCTCGGACGGCTTCTTGGCACGTGTCACAGCCGGGTTTATCTCCAGCCTGGGCCCGTTTTGGTATTCTCCTTATACCGCTGAGGTTATATACGGCATCGTGCCCGGTCTCTTAAACGACGCTGCCATTATAACTTAAGCAGTCCGCAAGCAATATCGGGAGCAGACACGTGCGGAATCACAGGGTGCATTTTGGCGGCGGGAACATGTAGCGAAACAGAATGAGTAAATGGATTAGAACACTTGTACGCTCGCGGTTTCAAGTGGTGAAATGGCGTCCCATTGCCCGTGACGCGGATAGGTGATCCGCGACTGAATCACCGTTCGTCGGTGACACGTATACTGGCCCTCACGGCGGTAATCTGGAGCGAGTGACGTCGTACTATTCGAAAGTCACGAACTTTGCTTGTTTACACCGGCTGGCGGCATCACATGACACATCACATCACATGGCATCACATCCCGTCGAACATTGGGCCCATCTCGAAAACATGTACTTTCATTTAAAAATGAAATCTCACTATACAGCAGAAAGCTCAACATCTGATGTATACCCTGAAATGACGACCTGAACTTCCAAAAACCACCGTATACAATTGTGTAAGAGCCGCACTTCTTTTACGCGAACTCGACGAAGCGCGGCCTTTAGATGCGGTCGGGCCATTTGAGCCCATTTTTTTGTGTGTCGTGAGTAATCCCGGTGATCCACTTTTACCGATAGATCGAACACTACTGTTTTCGTACGACATGCATTTGTTCCTATGAGCGTCCCTTTCTCTATGGGGCTTCGACGTATGCGCATTTTTTTCGTCAGCGCTGAAGCTGCGATCTGCTGCACACTCGCCAAGTCGTGCTCGGCCTGTGGGCCACAACCGTTAGCTTGAATTTGGCGTCAATTTCTGCTGCCAGACGCTTTGTTTTAGTAGCTGGGCGAGAAAACACAGCCGGCTGTACTAACCTGTATCGATGTGCGCAGTATTTCGTTCTTTTTTAAAGCTTTTCATTAACGTTTTGGGCTTATTACCTGCCTGAGTGGCATTTAAACGAGTGTTGCTCTTACGCGACTGTATGCGGTATACGTTATCAAGATCTCTAGTAAAACGATTTTCTCTTCTTATGGACTTCTTCTGGTCATAACAGGTATCCAAGCGCATAGCTAGCCCACCGCGGCAGCCGTCGGTGGGCTAGCAAGAATTAACACACCGTGGCTAACCGGCGTAAAAGATGGGTGCGTGGCTTACTTGAAGGCTTGAGAAATAACATTGCAAGTGCTTCTCACCAGATACTGGCGTAGCGCGCTTTCAGCCCCGCAGCGTCTGCTCGCCATCAGCGCATAGAAAGATCCGATAAGGAACGGAACGAAACGCCTTCGCATTATTTATTATTTTTCCTTGTTTCAACAGGTTTAAGTGACACGTCGAAGTTGTTATATTGAATAATAGTGCGGTTGTTTGACGTAGTGTTATACTGCGCATAACGTAGATTGTCCTGGTGCACAATCAAAGGCATCTTCACTGCTTGTAAGCCTGGATCAATGGAGCTCTAGCGAAGCTTCAACAGCTTTCTCCTTGACAGCTGGATGGCGTCTGCCGTCGTTCTGAGATCTTGTCCACGTTCAGTGAGGGTATCATACGTGTCATCATGCACTGACAGGACTATCAAAAGAAGTGGGGCCAAAATATGGAGTGACGTTCCCGAACGTTTCGACCCGGGTCCTTTGTTGCCCAACGGGGAAAATGAAAGCGTGGTTACTGTCGAACGCTTAGGGAATGACATTTCTCAAACCTTAAACGCTCAAGATGAGCATTCATCGAACCCTTGAAAAAGATGTTTGACTTCTTGCATCGTGACCACCAGCAGGTACTCCCCGGCAGCGAAGTGACGTCATCGTAGATAACGTTACTTTGAACCTCGTATATCTTGAATTTCGGCAGGAAGCGACATAAAACCGGTCGCAGCTTTCGAACGGTGGAGATAGTCTTACAGCCCACAACACCCCACAACTCAGCGGCCCGTAAAAATTAAAGAAATAGCAACAAGCATAAAACCGCGGAGTCACTGCCGTGTCAAGCCTCTCTATTTATTTTTTTATTTTGAAGCCCCGCGAACCCATCGAGCAATCTTTGCCTCTTCTGCGCCTTTTTCTTCCCCCTTTCTTGCCTCTCTTACACGTTTGTTGATTTATTCTAGTTGTCCTACGTGCTGGCAAGCTCGTGAGACTGAGTCCCACCAGCCCGCGCATGACAAGAAGCCAGTGACCTTAGGCGACCGGCTCAGGTTTGTCCGGTTGCGTCTCCTCGCCTCGGTGACGAGCACAAAATCAAAACAACATCGCAAACAGGAGCCAGCGTCCCCTCGAGGGGGCCTCAACAAAACTGGATGACCGGCCCGCGTCCGCCGGATAGACAAGACGCCTCAGCAACGACGACGTCCTCGGCTCCACTGTTGACTCTTGTTGGCAGAGACTCGTAAAGCGTCACCGTCTCCGGGCAGTCTCGCAGTAAACTTCCGCTGACTCGCCGTCGTTTGAAATTCCTAGTGAGTCAGAGTCTCCCGTGAGCGGCTCGATCGGCGACTACCCCCCCGCTGCTCCCCCGGAGTCATCCCTCCTTCTTCTACACAGACGCCCTGCTGTGGACTGACGAGCACATTATTACACCCACGATGCGCTCTCCGGTAAGATATAAAAGCCACCCCCGCGGCATCCCAATCAGTTCTTTCTTCGCACCTTGGGTTCGGAGTTCAGGGTCACAGAGTCTGCACTTCTGGTTGCAAAACAGGCCAGCCACCCTTCCTACCTCCCATGGTTTGAGCTCACATAAAATAGTGTACAATGGAGCTTTTTTATTATAGAAAACAAAGTGCCAATGGGAGGGAACAAACGTATGCTTTTTTTTCTTTCTCTTGAAAACGGGGCATACATCGTCTGTTCAGAGTTGAGCTGGCCCACCGGCTTCACGCTATTCGCGTCTTTCAAGCTCAAGGCCGCGAAGCCTTTGCCCTGCCCTGCCGGTTTCAGCGGATTTCAAATACTTTGTGCAGCGTAGCTGCACAAAGGACAGAGGAAGGACAAAAGAAAACACTCCAAACTTGGACCACTCAGCTCAGGGAAGATGTAAAGGCGGCAACGAAGGATATTACCACAGAGGAGGATATCGAAATCATGGACAGTAGGCTGGCGCACTTGATTGAAGCGAAACAATCTATGTTAAATAGATGGAAAACGCAACGGCTGAACAGGAGACTCAGGAAGCGCATAGCATTGTTGAATAGGGAGATTGAAGAGCACTCCAGAAATTTACAGAAACAACAATGGGATGAGCTTTGTAATTCCATAGATGGTCGAATCAGACGTGGTGGGAATTGGAACTTACTTAGACATTTGCTTCATGAGAACGACACGAAATCTAATAGGAGAACAGCAGTAGCACGACTCGTCCATCGTGAGAGTCAGGACACAACGGAGGAGGCCATTCTGGATCGGCTCGCAGCTAAGTATTTACCGCTTAAGGATAGCGATGAGAGTACAGACCTGCCTGAATATACAGGGGAAGACTGTGAGCCTATGGATCAAGACTTCACAGAAAGCGAAGTTCGTGCAGCCCTGTACGACCTCAACAGTAGATCTGCTGCCGGTCCAGATGGCATTTCCAATAGGCTGTTGAAAAATTTGGACGATCATTCCATAAAATATTTAACAGAGTATTTCAACGAACTCTGGAAAAACGGTGATTATCCGAAGGAATGGAGAATTGCTAACACAATTCTTATTCCCAAACCAGGCAAGCAACTCAATCTAGATAACCTAAGACCCATATCATTAACATCATGTCTGGGCAAAACCATGGAGCATGTCATACTCAATAGACTGACTAAGTATGTAGAAAACAGAAATGTTCTTCCGCATAACCTGATCGGTTTCCGTCCTGGACTTTCGACTCAAGATGCAATGCTTTTAATCAAGCATCACCTTATTCTTGCTAGCCCGCTACATACGAGAGCTCTTCTAGGCCTAGATGTAGAAAAGGCCTTTGATCGCATCAAGCACAGGGCCATATTGGATATCCTCTCGGAGATGGGATTGGGTAAGCGATTGCACAATATCGTCAAAGCCTTTCTCGGTGGCCGTTCTGCTTGTCTCAGGTTAGGCGAACTCCAATCGACAACCCTGGAACTTGGGAATCGTGGGACACCACAAGGGTCTGTCCTATCTCCCATGTTATTTAATTTGGCAATGTCAAAAGTGGCTCGAGGTCTCGCGCAGATTGAGGGTATCCACTTTGCTATATATGCAGATGATGTAACAATCTGGAGTGCCGAAGGTAATATGGGACAAACAGAGATCAAACTACAGGAAAGCATTTATGTGGTAGAAACAACACTTGAGGGTATGGGACTGAACTGCTCTGCTAAAAAATCAGAACTATTGGTATTACGGAGCAGTAAGCGTGGGCGCAGGCCGAACGGATATATCCCAGAGGAAGAACCCCGCATTGACATATGCGCCAAGAATGGAGAACCAATCAGGCAGGTGGAGACTATTAGAGTGTTAGGACTTCTCCTGCAAGCGAACGGATCTAATTGCAGGATGATAGAATACATCTCTAACAAGTCAGAAGAAGTCATTAGGCTTCTGCGTAGAGTTACCAACAAGCATAAGGGGCTAGGAGAAGACAGTGCCATAAGATTGGTACATGCATTCGCCTTTTGCCACTTCTCGTACGTGGCTGGCATGCTCCAATGGACACAGGCTGATAAGAACAAGCTAAACGCTTTAATCAGACGACTTATAAAGACTGCACTAGGACTTCCCATCAGCACGGCCAATGATAGCTTATTGCGCCTAGGGCTGCATAACACACTAGAGGAGATAGCTGAGGCTCAACAGGTGGCCCACCAGGAGAGACTAATGGGGACACGCCCTGGGAGGGCGCTACTTGAAGAAATTGGCGTCGAAATTAACCACACCAACGAAGGAGAATTATTAACACAATTGCAAGCGGGACTACGGGAAACAATAAAGACGACCCCGTTCCCTAGGAACATGCACCCGACACATAACCTCGAGAGACGGAAGGCAAGGGCGAAGGCACTCCTTCAAGACATAGATCAACATAAGCAGCAGGCGGTGTTCGTTGACGCTGCCTGGGTTAAAAATAAGGATGCGTATACCTCCGTTGTCGTAGACACTCAAGGTAACATACAGGATGCCATCACCGTCTATACCAAGGACCCCACAGTAGCAGAACAAGTAGCAATCGCCTTAGCCATCCGGGCTAATCGGTGGACACATATTTACAGCGACTCTAGAACAGCCATACGCAACTTTACCAACGGATATGTGACACGGATAGCAACAAAATTATTAGAGAAGGTCAAGAGTGAGAGGATCGAAATCCGCTGGTTTCCTGCACATCTGGGGGTGGTGGACGGAGCTCGGAGAAACCTCAATGAGGTGGCAAATGAAGCAGCACGAGGACTTTCTAGCCGTGCTCTTCAAGACCGCGCAACTTACACTTCACCCGGGGAACACAGGGATCGATTATTAACATATAACGAAATCACGAAGCATTATTATTTAAGCAGAAGGGAATACCCATTGCCACATGGTAAGCTTTGCAGAGCCCAAGCGGTCACATTACGTTTGCTACAGACAAGAACATACCCAAGTCCATATTTTATTAACAGGATCTATCCGGAGAGGGAAATTCAAACCAACTGTAATAAGTGCAATGGCATCATTACTCTTGACCACATGCTTTGGCAGTGCCCCGCGGTCTTCACAGACCGTGACAAGGAACAAGAATGGTGGCGGCAAATGCTACACAGTGAATCACTCTCTGACCAATTACGGGCAGTCCAGAAGGCCCGCGATGTGGCTGAAGGGCTCGGCCTGACAGTCCCAACGTGGGAGCGGCCCGCGTCAACGTATGGTTGACCTTCAGGACCCAATAAAGTTCTCCATACCATACCATACTGCATAGTGGGAGCGGATATCTCGCATATTTTAAGATAAGCTAAGCGGTGTCCCGCACACTACGTCATCGTTGACGCCTTTGATGTTCACGGCCGCGAATACTTGTCCGGGCGCTGCAGAAAAGCCACCATCTTAACCCTTTCCTTATCGCGCTCATTTCAAACACTGCGCGTTTACAATGCTCAATTTGTTGCGAAGTGAGAGAAAGGTAGAAGAGTTGCAGTTCACTTTTTTCCATGACGCGATACTGCGCAGTCCGTCCTTGATGCTATCGGATTTTGTCCTCCCGACGTGTGTATTACACGCATCTTTGTGCCTCCGCCGATGCTACAATTACTTAATCTATTGCGTGACGTCTGCACGGCGTTTAGCAGGAGACGAGATCATGCCGTTTCTAGGCGCTTGATCGAGGCTACTGACACCGCTTACCGATCGCGATCGTCATGGCACTTGACGCTGAGCCTGACTTAACACAGACATTGATGAACGGGATTTTGCAGGAAGGCTGTTGCAACTCAACTTTCGAACGACGTGTATTTGTTTCGTTCGTCTCTATGTAACGTTTCGCGCACGATGCGCTTGACGAGCAAACTCAAAGTTGCGAATTTGATTCCTTAAGCGGGTTCCCTGATTAAGGTGTGTGGTTCGTATTATGATGCAGACAAATGTGCTTATTTTGTAGCCTCTGAATAGGACATACGAGAAGGGAATATTTTCTTTCGGGATGTTGTCGTTGACTGCATAAAGGAGAGTCGAGGTAATTAGTTCTACGATTTAAAAGGAATTTACACCCTTTGGTGGTAATCTTGCCCCCGTACCTTATTATTCATTCACCTTGCTTACATTTCCTTTCTTTAACACTCTGCGCTCGTAAATGTCCTCTCAAGAACGCTATGTCACGCTGATGTGACAGTGCATTTGGGACTTGAAAGCACCGAGAGTGCGGCGTTAGAAAAAGGAAAAAAGTGCACAAAATAGACGCCGAGTATTGTTTGGGAACCAGTTAGACCCGAAAGGGCACACTCTTTTTATAGCGTGCAGCGTAAGCTCGTATGTGTTATCTACAGCATTCTATACGACATAGTCGAGGGCGACAGATGATCAAATGGAGTGATGAGTATAGAAAATTCATTGGCACATGAGTTCACCTCGCACTGGGCAGCGGTCAGTGGAGCACATTTGAGAAATGGCCTTCATTTGCACACAGGCTTTAAACATGATGATTATCATAATGGTCGTGATATGACAGCCCGTAAATAGTAAAAAGTAAGTGTAAAAACTCATTAATCACTAAGGAGTCCACATATTCATAGATCGTGGCAGTGGGCTGCCAAGCTCCTTTCCTTTTGGGCATCCAGGAAAACTAGCACTGCTTCATTTCGCATAGGTGAAGGATAAAGAAGTTAAACTATTACAAGTTCCCCACTCAGTCATTTCGGCTTAGGTTCGACTTAACAAGCAAAACAACAAACGTAGAGGTCTCGCTGTCCCTAGCGGTAGCAACTTCAGCATGAACTAAACATGTCGCGTTCACAGCGCATGTCTACGTTTTCGTCTTACTGTGGCGCTAAGCCACAGCGAACGAGGCCTCCTTCAAACGTCTGGCGATGTTCAAAACCAGAAACACACAAAGTTCACCCTCAAAGAAGTTGCAGTCCTCAGCATGCATACAGTACGGGCTACGAGATTGTGCGAAGCATGGTTTACTGGTAAGCTTCAGCCCGGACATAGTTCGTGAAGACTGCCACAGCAGATACTCGGCCAGGGGTCTCCGCTGTGGGTGAGCAGCTCCCCTCCTCCTGCCTCCCCGCCTATGGGTCGTCACAATAGTCGATGCCTCCTCTTCACATTCTCTCTACTCACTGCCTTCCTCTACAAAGCACCCTCCACGTCCCTGACCCTCAGTGCCATTACGGACACGGTTACGCGTGCAGGTTGGCACTTCCAAAAGCTGTCACATGTTTGTCGTAGCAAAATCAGTCCTGCCTAAATCCGGAAGGTGGAGCAAGTTTGGGAAAAAAATTGCTCTTTTTCCGAGAGCATGCAGCGCGAAGCTGCCAGGAGAATTCCCCCGGGGGCTTTTAACAATGATAACCAGTATGGCAAGGCGACCGGCCCAGAAAATATTTAAGTCCTGGGTTCGATCATCGGAATGGGATGAATTTTCCAACCACGAAGCTTCCTTCCTGAAAAATCCGTATGAATTTCCTTTGTAGCTTGGTTCTACTTTCATCGGGGCGACAGTCATTCTCTTCGAAGAATCAATCTAACTTCCGCAGAAAAAATTGCTTATTTTGTAGAAAAACAGCTTCGGGAAGCAGGGTCTGCCTTGATGGACAAAATTCTTAGACCGCAACTTTTCATGAGAACATTTGCTGGCTAATCTTGATGTTGCGCGTATTATTGGCGAAGGCGCAGAGTCAATGACAAACAACTGTTACGAACGAAAAGCTTCGTAAATTCAGTCTCTGAATTTTAGAAATCGCGCAAGAAACCTTGCAGTAGGCGCGCTCGGTTACAACTCGTCAAGGTGCATGCAACAAGGCGTATAAATAATGGTACAGGCCGAACAAAAAGCCCGTCAACTCGGACCTATTTGGTTTCATAAGGAACAACCTCCTTTACGAATTCAATATGCTTATAAGCTCTGAGACTGCATGCGTAAATTTGTTTTCTTATTCTGAAATCCTTCTGTTTTTTTTTCCTTTGTTGTGTTGACTAAGGCTGTTAATCACTCAGGTTATTCGATCAGGCCACAGAGTTGTCGACAAGAGCTAGTAGTGCAGATATAACCCCAATGAATAATAATAATAATAATAATAATAATAATAATAATAATAATAATAATAATAATAATAATAATAATAATAATAATAATAGTAATAATAATAATAATAATAATAATAATAATATATTTTATCACGCAATGTTACAAGGACACAGTGTAGATATCAGGCCCGCCGAAGCCAGATATATATATAGAGTTTGAACGGCAGTGTCTGGCAGGCAGCAGGGCTACATTATTTTAATTCACATACATATTGCATTATATATAGGTATTGAGGAGAAAAATATGCACATTTATTTTCTATACTTCTTCCTTCTGGCTGCAAGCAACTTTGTGACTTTTGCAAAATCGTAATTTTCAGCAAACGTTTGCCTTATAAATGCGACACCTCGCAACGATTATCCGTACGCGCTGGGACTTGTTATCTCGATGTCCTCAGAAAACTACGGTCACTTAAGAATGTCCCATAATGAAACGCGATAAATGATTACAGAATCAGCAACAAAGTCAGAAGCCACGAGCACGAACAGACAAATCTACGTGCCACCCCCATTATTCCCACGTTAGCTAAATGATTGCGGCCGCCATGGTTCCCTCCGGTAACCTTTTGGCAAAAAAAAAAAAAAAATTAATGCCTCCGGTGATACGATCACGGACATCATCCGATTCCGCTATGTGGTCAGATGCCGTAGTGGCGGCATAGTTAGCCAATTAGAAATGCCGTAGCAACCCTCTGAACCAATCAGAGTTAACAAGGTGGCGGAAACTCGACAGCACGGAGAAATTTGACAACAATGTCCGGAATGGCCATCCCTGCTCTCTGCAGTGCCGATCAGCGCGTGCGTCGGATCGCGGCACCCGTGGCTGGTTCGAGCATTTGCGTAGAACGCGTACACGCGCCAAGGCGCTGTGCGAGCCGTTAAAATGACCCTCGGCCGGCCAACGGTTTGCCTGTCCGGCCGCTTCGAGCGACGTCGAGTTTTCAGAAAGCTCGTCCTTGAATTCATCCGGTCGTTCACCGGTCGCTTCCCTCCTCCTCAAACCCACGCCCTCTCCCCCTCGTCCACTCCCGCGCTTGGTGTACGCCGTCACACTACTGCGTTTACGCACAGGAAACAACAGGGCATTTTTCAAAACAGCATCTGCCTACGCCCCCCACCCCCCACCCCCTAGAAATGAATTAAGAAATCCGGCGAGGGCAAACTGCGCGGCTGTGACGCAACTTGTTCCTGTGTTTCGAAAAGGAAAACGGTAATCGTGTGGGAGAGTATAGACAGTCCAGCACGTAGCCCAAGACTTCGCCTTTCTTTTTTTTCAGTTTGTCTCCGTCCTCTTCTTCTTTGCTCTAAACGCCACCGGTCGGGGAAAACACGTAATAAAGAAAGATGTACAAATTACAGTTCGCCGACTCGGCCGACAGTGTTTTGTTGGCGCGGCGTGCTCGGTTTCTAGTCGCGTCGGGATGCTTCTGTCACTACAGCTTTTCGCTCATTTGTCGGCTGGATCGTTTACAGAGGGGAGAGGTCGCGATTTTATTTATAGACACTCTCTCGGACAGCCCTGTTATTCGAGAAAGCCCACGGGGTGCCCTTTTCGCAGTTACTCGCTCGTTATTTTAGTGGGCCGTTCTTTGGTGCATGTGCCGTTACACGAGGGGAATACTGAAAAGGCTGCGTTGATTTAGAACAGTAAGAGCGAAACGCAGATAGCGAGGAAAGAAGACGTCGGCACGGACTGACATAAAGCGTAGAATTGATATAGCGTACCTGGCAGATCTAACGGTGCACTACCGCTTGCCGAGCACCGGTGAGCATAAATCGTTGTGTAACCCAGTATCGCGCAGCAGTGCTTTGCGTACTATAAAACCTGAACGAAACGTGGTTGAACAGAATGATATTTAATAATGAACTTTTGTGCGATTTCATGTCCGCAAGTATGAACACATTGGGTGCAGTCGATCGCTGAATGTCATGCCACGTGGTGAACACGATGAACCTTGTGGCTGAACCTAAGTAACGCCAGAATGTTCTTCCGGCTAAACGCAAAAGAACGTCAAGACACCCACTCTGCACCATTGTAAAATGGAATAGTTAATTTGTGTTTAGGAGAGCGATTCCTTAAAACTTCACAGAACACTATTCACCGCCGTTCCATTTTCAAGAATCGCGTTCGTAGAACGCTACTTTTCGGCATGTGCACGAGACTAACCCGCTTTAAATGTAGATCTGGTGTTTTGTTTTATACATAAACGCACCGTGTACAGTAAGTCACGAAAGTTTCTGGGGCACAAGTTTCGCTTCGAATGCGAATTCCTGCTTGGTCAAGGCATGATGCTTCTAATTTATTTAATCACTCTGGTACTAGATCACAATACTACATCAGACTGAAACCAGGTTCATTTAAAAACGATCCTACTGAAACTTTGAGTTGGGTGTTACATGGCCACTTGATGAAGAAATTGCGGTCACTGACCAAGTCAAGGTGAAAATAACACAGACGTTTCGGGACCCGTACATGCCCAGTTACATGTCCACGAACGCGAACGTTGGTGCAGCATGGCCTTAGTCACTTTTGCGCCAATAAACTCAAATTAACCAACTAACGCGAACGTCTGCGTTCGCGGAACGCAAAATTGAACTATTAAAACCACCATCTTCGCACTTCGGCTGTCCTCGTGAGAAAAACCATCGAAGCAGCAGCGTTCAGGACTCGTTGCTGTGCGATTCGAGGAGCCCACAGCGTCCACACTGGACGCGTTTCACTCGTGCACGCAGGGTGGTCTGAATGGGAATGGACTTGCATAGGCTGCAAGCTGAAGCCAACTATTGAAACCAGCCTTCGAGTAATTTAATCGCAACAATCATCGCGAGCACATAAGTACATTGATGCGAGAGGGCCGGGAGAGGGGGGGGATGGTTCTGTGGCAATCTGTGAAGGCAGGTGGGGTTCCTCAAGGCCAGAAAGTTTGGGAGCCCCTGCCGTAAACATTAGTGGCCAATAAGACGTGTTTTATTCATTTGCACCAACTATTTGCGTTTAATCCAGGTATTGCAGAACACGATATAGCCCATTAAACGTGACTTCATGGTATTGCGTATCTTCACTATCATCACTTGTGGTCATGATCATCGTTGATAAGTGTGATGATGCTGATGAAGTCCGCATGGTTTATTTCCACACTTAACACACGTGACTTATCACGATAGTCCAACAGTACCAAAACAAAAACACAGCTTTTGCGTTTATGCAGCAGCTTATTATTTATAGCAGTCTTATTAAAATTGCAATTGAGCCATGAGGGCCTTATAGCACATCTCCTCTGGTCATCTAGACTGGTTACCGCAAGAGTTCAGCAGCCTTCCTTTATCTCGTACGCTCAAGCACCCATGGCCTTGCCGACGAGAGATCATTACTCAGCGGCGAAGAAAAAGAGAGAAAACGCGTCGTTTAGAACTGCAAACCAGAAGCGAGAGCGGCAAAGTTTCCGCCGCACATTTGACGGAGGCGTTTCGCTTCGTCGCCTTGCGCAGTCAAGGACACGGTCTGCACATTTTTTGCGCGTTTCTTTTTCTTTCGTGTGATTGGTTCAAAATCTTGAGCAAAGAGCCAGTGGTCACATTTACAAGATTTCATAAGAGGCTCACTTCAATTGCTGATTCCTTAGATTGAGAAGCCAGACGGTTCGTGACTCAATGTCTTGCCTTCCAGACGACAGGCTCAAGCACACGCACTTATACGGCCCTCTGTGGCACATTTTATTATACGGCGCAATCTCTTGAGATCTGCGGGCAAGTCTGGTTTAGTTTGTGGTAGAATGAAGGCTCAGGTGGCATATTTGTATGTGACGAAACTCCTTTCATATTTTTTTTTATTTCACGTCGCTCATTCGCCGGTGGCGTCTGTGTTATGAGACATCTCCACGCACACCATAACTCCTGCGAACGCACAGAAGGAATCGCTAAATTTTCGTCCATTCATTCACGAGGGATATGACCACGCCGCATGTGACACGGTCACGTTACGTGATCACGGCATGTGCCCATGGTTGCTTATTATTGACACACGTATATTGTTTGTCTTCGTCGCTTCGACGTCACTAGCCACAATGTGACAATACCTTCTCGTTCCGGTAATCTACTGGAAAGCTATTCCTTTATGTCATCTCACCCGCCGTGGAAACGTAGTGGCTTCGGTGTTGCGCTGCCAAGCCTGAGGTCGCGGGTTCGTGTCCCGACCGTATTTCGGTGGGGGAGAAATGCAGAAACCACCCGTGTACCGTGCATTGCATGTTCCGTAAAGAACCCCAGGTGGCCAAAAAAAAAATCCACAGTCCCCCACATTACGGAGTGCCTCATAATGATACCGTGGTTTTGACACGTGCAACTCAATAATTTAATTATTGATACGATCTCTTATTTTTCTGGTTTGGTGTTTTCTGCCCATGAAATTCTGCACTACGCCTTTGAGCAGACCTCAGCGATGCTAATGCGGGTTGTTTTTTAGGTACTTTTTTGTGTTGTATATAATTCACGCCGACTTTCTTATTTATGACGTATGCTTTGTCCGTTGCCTGCGCATGCGACGAAATTATCAGCAGTTTTTCTTACTGCCAATACACACGCGCATGTTAGAACTTTTACTCGTGGTTGAAAAGAGGCGTCCAACTTTTTCACTCCGTTAAAAATCTACCATTCATGTTGTGACTAACGCGTGATGAGTTACATATTATCACCAGATGTTGCTTTCGCCAGCGGACCTCTAAGCGCAGTGGAGCCGTTGCTGGCCCGGGCTTACAGCCCGCACCAGTGGACATTGCGGTTTCGTCTCTCTCTTCCATACCTTTCTGTGCAGGTAATACTCTGCAACCACTCCATGATGTCGATATATTTTCCTTGCTTCCATGCGTCAAGCGAGCGTTTTCTTATTTCGACAATATACAATTTAGCCCGAGGCTTTTGAGTGAACTTCAGTAATGTTTACGTGGTTCATTTGTCGAGCTTCAAGGAATACGGGAATTAGTTCATGCCTGCTTTCTTTACCATTAATTTCTTTTTTCACCTGCACGTGTGAAATTGTAAATCAAATCCGCGGAAGCACGCAAAGGGGAGGAAAGCGCATGAAAGGAAAAAAAACTATCATCTAGCCGAAGTTGTAGCACGATGTTGCAAAGAGAACCCTTGCGAGTCCTAGATTTGAACGCCGGACCAAGACAAATTTTTCTTCAACCGCGAAGCTTTCTTTCTG
The DNA here is from genome assembly GCF_050947875.1 of Dermacentor variabilis. Classification (NCBI taxonomy): domain Eukaryota; kingdom Metazoa; phylum Arthropoda; class Arachnida; order Ixodida; family Ixodidae; genus Dermacentor; species Dermacentor variabilis. Next base: position 28,267,095 of record NC_134575.1, on the reverse strand, counting down.
GGGAAACCCGTATTGTTTCCCTTTGTTGCATCGTGCCATGATTCGGGTGGAGGACAATGTTTTCCCCTTTACATGTGGATACCTTAAGGAAACAAGTTTTTGTTTCTCCATTTTCGTCATTTTTTATGGTCTCTGTTATTTAGAACATTCACGTGACGTCAGGAGCAGGAAATTGCTGTACAATTCAGAGATTTCTCTCCTGTATTAATTGTCATGTCTTATCGCACTGAAGTCACGAACATAAACAGGGTATCAACCACCTGCTGATCGTGACGTCACAAAACAATACGACGCCAAGACAAAATTATAAGCAAATTAATTTGTGTGCTTTAATTCGTTTCAAATCTGGCGCAGTGGACATGGAGGCACGCCGCAATTCGCGAAGGGCTCCGGATTGTGGGTTTCGAACCCGTAACCTCGCGCTTAGTAGCTTCACGCCGTAGCCACTGGGCCATCGCGGCTGGTTGACAAGATACGTAACGTCAGTTTTCTCGCACGAAAAAAATGATGATCGGGAACAAATTTTCAAAATTCAATGTCACTGTACAGAGAAGCAGAATTTGCCGAGTCTTCATTGCGGTCGTCTGCTATTCATGATATGCATATGATGCATTGTCGAGCCCCTTCTAGTTTCAAACATTAGGCTTGGTTATAATTGGCTGTGTGTATTCCTATACATAACGACGAAGTGTTTTTTTTTTGCTTCTTGTAAATTTATTGGTTGAGTAATCCATTTCTACTTTTTTTCTGATCTCTGGCTTGCCTTGCATCGAATAATTTTTCATTTCTTTAATTGGCACCACTAAATAAGGAGACTTTGGCACCAACAGTTGGTGCAGGCTTCTACTTATTTTCACACGAGATGTACCACGAGTCACAGAACACCAAATAGGTAAAAGAAACACAAGACAAAATAATGTCAACACAACAAACACCCCGCACACAAATATCCCCACAATAGAGAAAGAAAGACTACAGCTTCAAACGTCGCCAACAATATCGACACTTCCAACAATTGACACACATCACTTTTTCGAAGCATACGGCAGGCTACGCGCCGTATGTAGCAGTCACACCTCATGCTACATACTAGACCACTGGTCGAAAGTGCTATGTGTCAGCCCGCCTGAGCCCAACTCGGTAATTTCCCACCTGTCCCACAACCGGCCCGGCCCGTCCCGATCACGCCCAACCCGGCCCGGCCCGGTTCGGCCCGTTAGCCCTTGAGCGTAAGCGAAGCTTTGTCCAATTCTCGGTAATTGTGATGCTATGATCCGCGGCACAGGACATTTTTTAGAGACTGTTTTGACTGTGTCCACGCGGCTGAGCCCACTCTAGTTTCTGTGGGGACTGGCAACACTGAATCGCATAACATGGGACTGCGAGCCCACCTAATCCGCCCACATAAAGCTGACGAAATAAAGTTCTTACCAATAGCATACCCCGCATATTGCGGACCTGACTTAGACCCGGACCTATTACGGGACTGACCGAGGCCCGAGCCCAGCGCGGGTCCACAATTAGCATGGCCCCTGCGCAAGGATGTCACGCAAGATCGTGAAGCGTTCCACATTTCTGGCGACAGCTGCTCTTATCTGGATCCTGTACATTTACAGGGTGCCGAAGAGCGCACTGCTCACACAAACTGTCAAGATTTCAATAAAATTCGCACATGCTGCGCGTGATTGCCAGGGCGGTGGGTGGGTGGCCCTGGGGGGCTGTTTGGTTCCATGATTGAGCTGCGGCGCTGCTGATTACCGGGGCCTGATTATTGCAATAGGAGCACGCTCCTAGACTTTGTGAGGCATTTAAATCCCCTTCAAATGTGTATGCCATTTCGTCCACTCCTATACGTCCGGCTTGCCTTCGCTTTTTCTTTTCATAACTGGATCTTCCTTAAAACTCATTGAGATGCTAACGCTTCCCCTTTTCGTTTATTTTTTATTGGCATTAACCCCTGCTGTGCCTACCTGGTGGTGCGGGCTTCCCCATTTTATTTTTACTTTCTTTAATGCTTGGGGTCACAGAAAGCAATATACGTAGCTTACCCAACCCGAGCCCGACCCGCGGGCCAGGCCGGGCCTGGGCTATCGGGGAGGCCCGAGCCCGGGCTTCCGAGCTGTAGCAGAACAGAAGTGGTAGCAGGACCAGATGATGTGCTCTATATCAACCAGATCATTAAGCTCTGTACTATACAGTGCTTTCAAGTGTGGATTCGGAAAGTGGCTGATAACAAGATTTTCGAGCCGTGATCGCTGTTCATTTCAGTTGAGGCAAAGGGCTGTCGTCCATCATCTTGACTCGATGTAGGGTGTCATGCATAACCAAACGTTCCAGAATACTAGAGTTAAATGTAGGCACGGTACACGTATTGTGAACCTCATCACGCTGAACGGGCGTCACCACACAAAACTGTCTTGCGTTCGGGCAACACCAACGCTCCCACATTCGATGCAGACGTATCGTGTTCTACGGCAAATTCAAAATCAGAATCTGAAACAGTTTTTATCTTCCTCAGGGAAAAATGGGTTTTCCTTGAGGTAAAGCTCCAAAACTCAAACGAAATCTCGTGCGATGATCAATGGTGAATCCAAACAAGTTCGGTCATCAAGAATTTTGGGCTAAATTGATTTTGACCTTTCGTAACGAGCTCAACGGAATGGTTTATATTTTTTTCCTCCTGTGCAGGTTTCTGTGGTGCTGCTGCTTGGGCTGTTCTGCCTGTCGGTGACGTCAATACCCGCAGGCTACCCTGTGGCCAACCCGTACTCCCTGGTGCACTCCGACTATCCGCTCCCCTACCACAACGGTTACCCCCAGCCGTACCAGGCCACCTACCAAACTGGCTACCAGCCTGGCTACCAGTCCTTCCAGTCCGCTTACCAGCCCGGCTATCTCGGAGGCTACCAGACGGTAGTCGTTGGACTCGGGTGCGTTGAACCGCGTTGGCAGTGACGACCCAGGTTTGCAGTTGTATCCAATGCTCCGTGTCACTCTACAGTGCCCGCACTACGAACCGAATGAATAAGTGAAGAGGCAATGCTGGGCGCCTCAGCGCAATAGCATTTGCTGTCGACTTTCAGATGCCGCAAACTTCCACACACTGCAGCTTTCTACAGCGTCAGCTTGAAAGCACTTTCGGTGAACACCTGCTTCCTCTCTGAGGCTCATACCTTTGGAACCACGTGACACGTGAGCAGGCGCACGTGCCTGCATTTGCTTTTAAGCGCTAACCCGCGTGTGCGGATCAGTAAACGCAGAGAAGATTACAAATTGAGGCGAAACTTTTGCAGGGGCTGAGTGAACCCTATAGGTACACACTGACGCCTTATAAAACGTGCATGTATGGTGAACTCAAAGAGGCTGTAAAAACTTCCCCAAGATCGGCCATTCAATTAATAAAGCAAGAGGGCACCGCGCCAGAAAGCGAAACTATATGCTACAGGCCTCCGAAAAAAGATCTTTATCGGGCTATGCTCAAGCCATTACGAGGAGAAAAGAAATCAGCGCGCGTGTGCTTCGACAGCGGCGCGCCGATTCGCTTTTCCTGGTAATTACCATTGCAGACAGATGCATGGGAAAAGCCCCATGGGGGAGGGGGGGACTCCGCCTCTCGCATTTCAATGAGCCTACAATTCACGGGTCGAAGATCCATATATGCTTGCGCCGCTGTATTGCTCGCCTGGTTGGGAGCAGCACCGTTCGTCCAACTAACCGGGGGAAAATAAGCAAATTAACAAGTCTTGCTTGTTCGCTTCCCTTTCAAGCGTGATGATTTTAGTGCTTTCGAAGCTATCGACTTGACCTCTTGGCCCCGTGAGTCACTCTGCCAGTAATCATTACCGCCTCGAGTATAAACGAACGCCAGTGCTCTGACGTCTTTGCTTTAGAAGGTCCTCAATCTTCCAGTCACATGACTTCCTGTTCTCTTTCGTATTTGTTTGGCATTTAGAGTAACGTAAACCGAGGAAAGTGATATGGCTCAAAACAAGGACTCGCGTCTGAATGAAACAACAAGAACACGAACGGAGGTCTTTTTTTTTTTCTGGAAGTGAAGCACACGTATGGATTTAACGCTCTTCCCACCACAACGCTCATTTGTTATCTGTTTTAGTTGAGGAGCATCCGGAAAAAAATGACGTGCGCCGACGTTTATCTTGTGTCGAATAAAAGAAGAAACGAGAGACGCAGGTTAACAGAGTCGATGAAACATGGTATTTGTTTAGTAATTCATTAATTTGTTTCTTTATTCGTCTGCCTGACGGCTTGCCCATTGGTTACTGCGTGACCCGGAGAGAGTGAGTTGCTGCAAGCGTGTAAACGTAGCAACAACAAATCGTACTTTGCGAGGGACGAAGAAAACACCAAGCACAAACTATCGCACGAGAGTAATCACTAGCTTGGAAAGTAAATGGTTAAATATTTAAGGTAATACAATAATAATACAGTAGTAAATTAAAATATAGACTGGCCGCAAGCTTATATTTACGATGTTAACACTCGATTCCCAATTTCATTGTGCTTGCTCTCAAAGGCATCCTGTCAAAACTGCACAGTGACTGAGGAGTCATTCGAGCAGAGTGATTGGAACAAAAGCCGAAAACGTTATCTTTTTTTAAGGTGTTTAGCACGAGGACATGTGAAAATACTTTAGACGTGTGCACCAGACAACTTCCGTGACTCCTGGCCCTCCTGGCGCAGTGCGTTCAGCACATTCAGGACATTTCCAGAATGTCAAATAAACCGTGACGGCGTCGTATCGGCACTAACAGCTCCGACAAAATGTTCTTTGTAGATAAGGTTGGTCTGTCTGTCTAACGCGGGGAAATTTGCGGCAATCATGGAGTTCTTTTATTCCTTCGAGTGAATCGGGTTGCTTACTTGCGTCGAAAAGTCCGGCTAGTCTACTACGCATATCCTTCGATATTCTTCGGCTAGCATCTTCGAGGCTTCGCCGGTGGTCATTGCGATGACCATGGTTGGCATCATCCATCATCATTTCCAGCTGCGTCGTCTATTTCCTTTCTTGTAGTTGTCTTGGCTTGTAGGGAAAAAAAACAGAAAGAGCAGAGGGCGAACCGTTCCTTGTCTGCGACTCACGCCGCCGCTTGTTTACCCGCGCCGAGACAACGATTGATCGGCCACTCTGGGGAAGACCGCACGTCGAAAGCGAAGCAAAGCGGGATGAATTCAATTGTTCAAAATTTTACTTAGGTAAGCATTCTAGCTTGCCTTCGTACGCCCATGTGGATGTGAAAGGCGCCTTTTTTACCTTGAAGCTCTCGGTCAGCACAAAGATAACAAGAATTACGAAACTTAAGTTCGTAGCCCTTATGTAAAGGTGTAAGGCAATTGGTGGAAGCGTTCAGTAAGTGCTGGCCAGTTCTCACCGGGTTTCCTTCACAGTTCGCTTGCTTCTTCAATTGATTGATTGACTGACTGATGGATTGATCTTTACTTATTCATATAAGATACCCTCAAGGTCATATGGCAACCAAGAGGGGAGTGATTACAAAGTAGTAGAGTAACGCAAAAAAAAGCGCAGTGAGTTCTGGTAATGTAATGGTTCTCCTGATTATTCAATGCTAGCAAATGATCCGTGAAAAAGCTTGTTGTCGGCGATGGCTACGATAATTGAGGGAACATGGTTCCATTCATGAGATGAACGGGGGATGAAACGCTCAAAGAAAGGCGTCGTGTAGCATGAATTGATTCCTACCTTACGGCTATGATCGACGGGGTTTGAAATGTACTGGGGCCGCAGTATGAAGTCTTCGTGAAGTGTGGTGTGATGGGAAGTTTTTCAAGTGAAGTAATAAGATTAACACGACTGGGACCCATATTGCATATGTATATTCAAGTTTCGAGCATATTAGAGTCTTGTGAAGCTGTAACTTCAAAGTAGAAGGTGCTGTGGAAAAGTTGCGCCGTTAAGTACCCGAACATTCGATTAGCGTTGTTAATGACGTACGGTCCAAGTTAAATTATTTGTAATGTGTATACCAAGAGATTTATACGACATGACGAAATCTAAGGGATCGTTGTTAAGATGGTAGGTGCTAGGATTAGAATTATGTCTGAATATACACGCATTATTTTCCATTTCTTAACATTTAATTATATTAGCCACTTCCGCCACCAATAAACTATATTATCCAGACCAGCTTGAACTATTACGGTATCACCATCGTTGGAAATTTCCCGGAAGATAACGCAAACGTGTGCGAACAGATGTATGTTGGATGATATCGTAAGTCATATCTTTAATATAGATAAGAAATAATAGTGGTCTCAGCACAGAACCTTGTCGTACACCCGAGTTAACTTGAGTGGGCGGAGAGTTACGACCGTTAATAGTAACGAATTGGAAGCGGTTAGTAAGGAAATGTTCCATTCATTTCAGAAAATTAGGGTCGATATTTAGTAAGCTTAGAATAAAGGGAAAATCAGACATCCACCCGTTCGTAGGAATTGCTACAAAGGACAATTGCTACAAATTGCTAGATTGCTACGAAGGTTGAAAAGTTGATTGATTGATTGATTGATTGATTGATTGATTGATTGATTGATTGATTGATTGATTGATTGATTGATTGATTGATTGATTGATTGATTGATTGATTGATTGATTGATTGATTGATTGATTGAAGTTTAGTGCTGATTTCTACAATCCGCTCGCTGTATAGATTATCGTTCACCTTGTGCTGGCAAGACAGACAACCCTCCACCAGCTGTCAGCTTGGAACGACAGTTGTGTAAGGAGTACGCGGCAGGCTCTAGTGTGTCTGAGGGCTTGCGTTTGAGTCGTCGAGATAAGGAGTGCGAGAACGTTTCACCTAATGACTTCCCTGTTTAGCGCCCAGTTATCCTGGCTGATTTTCGTTCCCTTATGCAGCTCCCACGGGGGCCACGTGCTGTTTCCGACCAGGGGGCCGAACGCGCACCCTGTGCTTGTTCCTCTAGTGCCAGTGGTGCAGCAGCAGCAGCCCTCCAGGCAGCCCCAGTTCCCGGACAGACAGGACAGGCCGCTGGTTGTGAACCCCAATCAGGTGAGAGAACACCAGGCGGTCATGGTACGGAGAATGCGGCAACACTGCACCTCACGAGGCCCTTTGTTCAAATCGAGGGGGCCTCCCATGGACACAGAAGTTTACGAGGAGAAATTACCGTGTCACGAATAAGAGATGCGCAGCAGCAGGGTTGGTAACCTTCCTATGGACACGGAGGCTTGCCAGACACTGTGTCACGAACAAGTGACACACAGCAGCAGAGTTGGGAAATGCCCCTTTTAGGGAAATAACCCTCGATGGAAACATCAAGCGTTCGTAAAACGGGGTTACCATAGCGCGGACAAGTGTCACAAACACAAGGCACACAGACACAAAACCAAGGTTCTATGTGTCCCCCTGATCAATGCACCGGACTCATGCAACCCTCTCGCCCTCCCCCCCCCCCCTAAAGAAATATTTCTGTGTTAATATGCGGCTTTCCCATTCATCCCCCCTTTCTCCCCCTACCCAGTCTCTGGTCAAGTGGAGCCCCCCCCCCCCCCCCATCACCACACCCGAAAACATTTCTGGCTACACCACCGCTAAGGAGCACCGAGATCGGTCAGTTGACAGAACCGAGGACACACACCGAGTGCTGAGTGATTGTGCTGCTGAGTACTAAGGCACTTCAGGTTACCACCTTGCGTGAGTCAGCGCAAAGGCGTCAGCGGCACCAAGCGTGCACCACCACCACCGCTTCCTCACTGCTGCAGGCATTCCACACAACCACGCATACGTTTCTCCTGTGAGACGTCAAAGCAGATTTGTGCGCGTAGGCAATGCAAATATAAGCAAGACAAGTTAGCCTCGCCTAAAGATGACCGCTAAGGAAAGGCGCTGGCTATCGCTGATGTAAGCGCTGAGGTCTCACTGACGCAAGCTTCAAGGGCCCGCTAAATATAGGCAGCCTCGACGACTTCTCCAGTGGAGGAACAAAAAAAAAAAACGAAGACAGGAAGGAAAATAGCCAAAGCAGGTCCCGTGACGCTTGCGTCAAAGCTGCAGCTTCTACGTGGATTAGCGATAATGAAACACGCTCCTTCGAATTCCCTTTTGTAGACGTCAATCTGCAGTTTTTTTTTTCTGAAATTAAGTGCAGTGTGTATTAACGTAGTCCGATAGTTTGAGGAATCCGAAGTTGTAAATTGAAGCCTGTGTTTTTCGCTTGTGCACTTTTTTTTTTCTTTATCCAGTTTTTTTGCGCTACACCTTATTCGCGATCAATGCACACACTACAGCCCATGAAAGAGTCCAACTAGCTATAAGTACAACAAAACTTTATGCAGAGTTGTCGGAATTACGTGTCATCTTAACCCGAGCTAAAACGGGGGCCCTCCTTGCCGCCAAATAAATCTTTATTTTCCGTGTCTCGTTCATCTCTGTCGCGCTCTTTGCATTCCTCTTATTTCTCCTTCCTTCGTCTTGATTTGCATTCATCACTGTAGGCAAAGCGTAGCGGAAAACCATGCGGAAAGTCGGGTGAACGCTACGAGTTTTCGAAGTAAGAATGGCGACGTCAGGTATGTATCTTGTCTAGGAACGTCGGCAATGCGATCAAAAGAAAAGAAACGCTGGAAAAGGAAGTTGAGGTCGAAGCAACGAGTACACGCTTGACTGAAATGTCACATAACAACGGCTTTTAGATGGGCAAAAGAATTGAGGATGGTAAATAGTTGTGGGAGAGGGGGGGAGCGTGACGAGAAATAGAAACGTTCAGTAAGGGGCTGGAAAAACAATGATCAGCAGTCTGTGCTTTCGGTCAATGCCTAATTAGCTTGAGACGAGCGTGATAATTGCAGATAATGCGAGTCTAGTTGACCTCACAAACATGTGTTTAGCGAAATTACGGCAGTCTTAAAAACACCTTTAATACCTCGCATAGCGAGTGTTATATCCCTCGGCCATCGGTACATGACTGCAAATATGACCGATAAAGGTAAAACTTCATTTTTTAAATCGGTTTTGAGGCGGAAGATCAATGTTATTTGAAAGATTTAGCTCATTATTAAACGCATTGCTCTCTACGCAATACTGTTTTACTAGAGCCGTAAAGATTTAGCTCATTATCAAACGTATTGCTCTTTACACATTAGCGGGCTACTAGAGCCGTGGTCCGCAGTTGCAACGCTAGTAGCGGCATCTTGGGACATTTTATCTTCAACGCTTTACGTTTGCTATAGGTTTACCAAGCCCATAAAGGTGTTACAGTTTGCAGAACACGAGAGTGCTTGAGACTTCCACGATGGCAGCAGCGCTGGTCGCATCATCTCCAGGCGTTCTGTTTCATCAGAACGCCTTAAAAAAGTTTCTACACTGATGCGGAATTGTCGTCGCAGAAGAAAAAAAAAAGAAAAAGAAGTGCCTGGCACGTTAATGACTGCAGCTATACCGGCGCCTTTGCCCCCGCAGGTAGTGAATGTTGCATCTATAGTATTGTGCTCTTCTTTACTGTGCATGAAAAGAAAAGATACTTTAGTGAATATTAGTAGAATGTTCTTTATTTGCATACAGAGCTGCGTTACGAAAATCTGTGGAGTATTTAATGTGTTCGAGACCAAAACCCTTCGAATTTACAAAAATAATCCGCAGATCATTCACGCAACGTAGATGTCCCGTAATTTAAGCACCTAGTGCAGAGCGTTCCAACAGATGCTAGTGACCCATTTTGAACGTGGTGGATACCTTTGAGCAAATGCGAGAACCAAAGCTTTCACAGAGCATTTGTATGCGGCATTAATGTGGCATCATGCATGACAAATATGCGTTTCATGTATGGCGCCTATTATGTGCCGATCTCCTTTTAGTTTCGGAATGAACCTACTTGTAGAAAGGAAATGTTTGCTGCTTCAGTAAAAAAAAGATCCCTTCCCCAAAGCAAGCACCACTAAAAACCGCATTCGCAGGTCATCCGGGCAGAGGCACCCGACAACCGCCGCCATAGCAACGGTCGTCAAGAACCGGAAGAAGTCATCGACGTCATCGTGGACCGGAAGCCCGTCACCGCACAGTAGACAGTGCTGCTCCCGGCAGACGATACGGAAAACTAACATGGGGAGAAAGGCATCAGAACATTAAAGAACATGGAAACTCTCCAATGGCGGTGCTCCTTACTTCAACATTCTCCATTACGCGCTGAACTCACTTGAGCTCAGATCGTAGCCCCAAATTTTAACGGTAGCGAAATTTTGGGCCACGTGAGACGCCTATAGTTTAAGATAGCGTAGACACAGAACAGGCCTGCGTGCAATATTTTACGTTTGAAATACGAATGGATGCATCCAAAAGAAAGGCATCCAAAAGTAGACATTTTTCGATTGCGAAACTGAACGAAACGTTGCTATAACCACTTGCCGGAAGGGACACATTTTACTTTTACAGAAGGGAACAGCTTACCTTCCAAGTTCTAAGACTCAAATTATTAATAATCTTGTTCCTGTCCGCTTACTTTAAACAACCGATTCGTGGCCAGTCAACCGCCGTGGGTATGCGCCACAACCGCTCAGATCAACAACGACGACGACAAGTACGAATGCCCTGCTAAATTCTATTTTTTAATTACTTTTAAATGAATTATTACTCATTCAACAGCACCTTCCAGACTTTATTTTAACCGGTAATTCAACCCTATTCAATGCTATTCCCATAGATATTAGGAAATTTATGCTCTATATTATTTTGGAATATTCCACCCATTTCTTGGCCAATCCCCCATCGTGGGTAGGAGCCACACGTGCCACAGGCTACAACAACAACAACAACGACAGGTCCAAGATGTTCGAGCTGCCGAATGCCACACCCCTGATGCAGACCTCACTCATGGTGCTGGTCAGTTTGGTACAGTGACTGCTGCTTTCGCTATGAGCGTCCGATCGATTCGCGCGGTTTGTGGTCACAGCTTGCTATAACGCTGACACTTTCGCATAGCGCACGTCTTGTAACGGCACCTCAGAACCTGTTCTCGGCGTAGTTGGTGTTCACTAGGTGCTCAGAAAACGCGGCGAACGTATTCGTTCCCTAGTCGACACGCATTTCGCCCGCTGTACAGGGTGTCCGAAAATTAACTGCGCGGTAGAAATGGGGGTCGTAACATTTGAAATGTTACTTACGGCCGTGCAGTGATCGCTACAGGAGATGCCGAAAATGTCCACCACCGCCTTGAAGACATGCCTGCACACGTGTCCGTATACTGTTGAACAGGCAATGGAGGGCTGCTGGAGTCATCTGTTAAATGTGCCGGGTAATGGCTGTTCGCAGCTGCTTCAGCGTGTGAGGAATTGTCCTCCTACAGCCGCCCTTCGAGTTCACCCCACAGACGCTGTCAGACGAACTACAGGTGTCGCGCTATCGTATGGAACGGGAAACTGCAATGTCATTCGCAGTTGTCACATTTTTTTGTCAATCTTCTCACAGCAGTGTTACTTTTCGGACACCCCGCCTGTCTGTTTACGATAATATCGTATTCTCAAAAGACTCGGACAGTTACCCAACCATGCGGTTTAACTTCTGTATTGGCCGCTGCTGCTCAAACAGGTGTGCTCCTCGAGGTATGTTGTAGCGTTGTGTTTACCCTGTGCACGCCTTGCAAACGCTCCTTCGACTCTCTGTTCCGGATCCACTTCCAGGGATTTAGCCGGGATCTGAGTCAGCGACTTCGTTTAAAGCGCAGGACACCATGCTCAGCAGCTGAGAAACCGCTGTCGTTGGCGGGCCACGCGCATTGCCACCTTGATAACCGACCACAGACTGGTCGTAATTCCTATGACTGCAGTGAGGCAGTATGCGCCTGTGCACGTCTGAATGTTTTTCGATCGATTTACTTATTCCTTTAAACGCGTGTCGAGGACGTGCCTACGGCGCGCGCGATGCGTCAGTACTGCGCATTTTTTTCCCCACTCTATTTTTCTTTCTTTGCCCTTGTACACTTCCAAGGGCACATTTAAATCGCACGTGTCACTAAAGCTTGCAGACAACTGGGCTCCCACATAAACGTTTACTACCAAAGTGCACCGTCGACCACTGAGCTGTGGAAACGCTACAGAGAGGAGTAATAAAAATATGCTATGGCAAAAGTCAGGCGTGGGGCAAGGTGTAGTCGCGCACACCGTTAAAGGAAAGATCGGTCTAGCACTTCAGTACAGATTCCAACTCCCTTTCTTGCCACGAAGGGTTCTGTAATTATTTTTGGCCGTTGAAGGTTACCTAACGCGCCACGCGGATCCCCTCCCTTTCTTTTTCTTGCTGTGAAGTGGACAAACTGAAGTTATATATTAGATAGAATACTAAGTTAGGGGTTCCGTGTAACAGTGTATCGTACTGTATATTTACGGGCAGCGCCTTCGAGATGGTGACGCTCACTCCTGCATAGACACACTTGATACAGAAAGAAGCAAGCTCTAGCTCGGGTGCGCCGATCTAAATACATATAAAAGGAGAACTCGTTTTTCTCGGCAGCCACTGCACCAAATTTGGCGACGTTTGTTGCATTTAAAATAAAAAGTAAAATCTAGTGAATGTTGGTTTCGAATTTTTTATTTAGGTCGTCGATCTAATATTAAAAATTTGCAAAAATCGAAAATTTTCATAAATCGAAATTATCAATTTTACAACTCTGTACCTCAGCAAGGAAAGATGATATAACAATTATGCGAATCGCATCTGTTAGTACATCTAAAGCGGACAAAATGTATGTGTTACACAGGAGTCTAAAAAAATTGCTTATATGGAAACATAGCTTTTGCAGAACCCTTGTGAACGACGTAATAAATTAATGTAACATATAAATTGAAACATCATATTTGTCCGCTTTGAATGATGTAATGGATGCCATTTACAGAACCGCGATATCTGTTTTCGATGGAGAGCTATTAAGTTATAAACATTGTGTGTCTATGTTTTTCGAACTTTGGAATTTTCGAAAATCCTTTTCACAAAATTCAGGCCTTAAATCGAAATTCCGATTCCAACAGTCGCTAGAATTTAGCTTTCTCTCTCAGCTGCAACGAATTTCATTAAAATCGGTGGGTGCAGGGGTTATCTCAGAAAAGCGTTTTTGCGTTTTACATGCATTAGCTCATTAAAATCGATGCAGGGGTTATCTCAGAAAAATGTTTTTACGTTTTACATGCATTTTAATAGGCCGCGTTGGAGTTTGGCCCGAGCTAAAGCTTCCTCTTAACGTTGCACGCTTCTGCCAACAGCCGCAAATCCAACTATATAGACGAATAACGTTACCAAAAGAGGATAAGTCGTGCCCGCGATGGCACATTAACAGTAAGGATTCAAAGAACACTTTTATTACAATAGCAGTTATATATAGACACCGTGCGAGCCGTCGGTGCCGCCGCCGTGCCGTCATGGAGTCGACGACGCATGCGCGGTCCGTAGGTGGACGGTTGGAATGTTTCCAGAGACGCGAGAGACACACGGTGCGTTCGAACCAGTTTTGGGCTACAAAAAACAACGGAGCGAAGTAGATGTATACACGCTCGCGTTCTGCTCAGTAAGCTCTGCGGCGGCTGCTAAGGCAGCCCTCTGGCTTTCGGTGCTGGCATGGGCTTTACACTCCTGACGAAGTTTTGCCCCCTTTGGAGATTATCAATTGACCCACAACAATAATCGTCATCTATCTTGCTCGCATGCCCTTTCTTCTGCAAATTGACGCACGCTAGTGAAGGAAGCCGCAAAAGGGGAGTTCACGAACACTACAGCCATGACCACGTTAAAGAAATCCAGATGGTTAAAATCAATCCGGAGTTCTCCACTACGATGTCCCTCATAACGCACTGCGCAAATTTGAGCACGTTTTGTTTCTTCTCGAGGCTCACTTATAGAGCCGCCTATGACGTAAATATGGCGACGTACAGCTTCTTTCGATCCACCTGCAAGCATAGCTGCGTTAATTACGTAATATCCCTTGCCGTGATCCAGTCGCAGTGACCTTGAACTATACCATCTTTGTCTGTGCATTTTGCCTGTGCATTTTGTCTGTGCATTTTTGTCTGTGCCTATTCCTTTACAGTCAATAAAGCTTGTCTACACACGGTAAAGATGTTTCCTTCGGACAAAAGCAGCTTCAAATCTGCATCGTCATCATTACCAGAAGCATCCTATTTTTGTGTCCACACCAGGTCACAGAGGTCTCTCCCAGCGATTTCCAGTTGCCCCTGTCTTGTGACCCCATCTCCTGCCGGCCAATTTGCTATTTTTCAACACACCGCCGATTTCTCTGCCGTCCTCAACTCAGCTTCCCTTCTCTTCGCAACCATTGTGTGACTCTGAGAGCCCACCAGTTACCTGCCCTGTGCGCATTACATGGCTTGCCCAACCTGATTTTCTTCATCTCAGCGCCAATTATAAGACATCGGCTTCCCCCGTCTGTTATCTAATCCACACCGCTACCTTCCTGTCTCCTAACGTCAGGCTCAGCATTTTTCCCTTCCACGACCTGTTGCATGGTTTTAAGCTTATTCTCAGCCTTCTTCGTTACATGCTAAGTTTCCATCCGTTACGTTAATACCGGTAGAATGCGATTACTGTATGCACTTTTCAATGTTATCGGTAAGCTGCCGGTCATGACTTGAACGACCATGAGCCTCGAATGTTGGCTGGTATAGAAGAGCGAGTCGGTTGATTGACCACGCAGATATGCCTTGCCTGCCTGTCGACCATCTCTGCGGCCGTGCTGCTCCACCCACTGGCCAGCATCGGTCAAGGCGGCAGCACGCGATGGGCCTCGGATGTCGGAGGCGCGTTCGCGACACGCAGGATGACTCCGCTCCGCTTCAGGTACGCTGGCCTCTCAACGTCGTACGAGCAGCGATTCACGGAGGAAGTGACCTATGGGAGAGAGTATTGCGTCACGCAGCCAGCGCTCTTAAGCCTATTCGAAATCGAACAGCGCGAAATGGATGAAGGGCACAGAACTCGCACACCACGGCTTCTGACTCACAACTATACGTTCACCTCAGAGAGCCCTATCACGAGTTCCGCATGCTCAAATCTGGCCACACGTTGCAAATCTTTCCACAGCGATTCCTGCCTTGAGGAAACCAAAGTTCTGTTTCGCAATAAGAAAAAAAAATACTGCTCCGAAAACTCCCACAAAATGCCATGCCTCGAAAGAAGGCACTTGCTTCGTTGAAGGGCGCAAGAATGCAGTCGGCCACATATGCTCGCAGGTCCCGGAATGTTATGTCCCAGACTGTATACACACGTCCATCCCAATCCACACGCCAACTTACGCACACTATATCGCCAACGTATCGAGAATAAGTGAATGGGCACACACTTGAATCAATGCGCCGAAACGTGGGTGACGGCCACTACGCAGGCAACACACGAATATTCGAAGCTGAATGTTTCCTGACGGTTCATAGAGTGAGCGAGTGACTATAAATACGTCTTTGCGAAAAGCTATTACAAAGTACAGAGCATCTATGTTCCAAGCCTTTTGCGCAGCAAGAACCAGTCTATCTCAATTGAGCACATCCGCGAGTGATCAAGCAGTAAATAAACAATCCGATAGAGACCGCACAATGGAACGTTAGTGAGTCAGAAACATAGCAAGCCGCTACTTCAAGGTAATTGGCCAATAAAAAAAGGAAGAATAAGACACATTGATCCTGATTTTATTTGCAAACTGAATGCTTTGACAACTTGGAATAGATTTCTAGCACCGCTTCTATATAGTGCAAGCACGGCATACGCTGCTCGCGCCGTTTAAGCAAGGCTTAATGAGCTCCGAAAGCGCTTACATTGTCCCCCGAAGCCGTTGCCGAAGCTTCGTGTCGTACCAGTCAGCGCCTATGATATCCGTCGAAACAGGTTGGATGAGCTGCGCCGGCGTCATGCACGTCCGTTGTAAACACGGAGGCAACAAAGGCAGCTGAGGCAAGCAATGGACGCTTTACCACGTGATCAAACATGGCGGCGCCCACAGAATCACCGTGAAAAGGGTATATAGAAACCACCTGTTCTCCTTTTTTTTTTTTTGCTCATTGTGGATAAAGCATGCCACGTTTAAAACACGTGGAAATATCAGCTTTTCTTCAAGGACTCGACGGAAAAATTAAGCAGGAACCATAGCAGGACGCTTGTTTTTACCACTGACTGTAAGCCTGCTGAGATATGCTGCTGGGTACACTTGTTGGTTCGCTGTGTCGGTTAAATGGTGCGACGCGCGTGAGTGACCGCGACGTATGAGCATCTTGAAATGCACTAGGCAGGCAGCCTTCAGCCTTATCATGCGACGAGGCCAGAGCGGGGCGAAATTTTTTTTGCTGACCTAGCCGGGCTCCATCGCATGCTGCTGGGTGCTGTCGCTTCCAAGAACGGCTTCCTGCACAAAAAGCATGACATCTGTGGCTCTTTTCTTTAGAATACAATGTAGTCCGTGTTTAGCCGGAGGAGACAGCATCACGATCGATTACGTCACGGCGTTCTGGTGGGGCAATTTTAAGGCAGCTTCGCCACCCGTCTTCCGTTCTTGCGTCTTCGAGCTTATACCAAGCGCCTTCTCGCAGTAAGAGTGGGCTTTTTTTGGTAATGTACATGGAAGAGTAACTTACAAACGCAGTTCAAGTAATCTTTTTTTATATAGTGCCCCTTAAGTAACGGCTTTACGAAAGCATATCGCTTCACAGAGATCCCACTGCATGCCTTGGGTCTGCATAAATGTTAGTATCTCTCTCCGTTGTCTCGCAGCCACTACGGAGGGGACCGCGGTTCCGCGATCGAGCTGGAACCCCTGACAGGAGAACCGTCGACGAATGCCGGCTGCCTCGCCGAAACCGACACGGACAGTGATTGAAAAATAGACTGCTGCATTCTGACGTCACATTGCAGTGGTGGCTGTGCTGAGACCACCTTCGCAATGTTGTGAGCCCCGTGGAAGGTTGGGGCGCTGATCTTCTTACGCTGTTTTGCTCGCTCGCTATTGCCGTGTTTGTTCATCGGTTGTGCGGTTTGTTCAGGAATTCGTGCCACGTCTGAAGTAAAAAGCAGTTAAAAGTGAAAGCTTCGCGTGCCTCCTTCGCATCCCCGAGCACGGTATGCCGCGTGTTTCACGTAACTAAGACCAGAATTTAATTTAGAATGTTGCATTTTAAGCAGTTATGACATCTGTACCTTTGCATAACTAACCGCAATAATCTAACTGATAGCCCGATTAACTAAAGAATGCTACGAACAGTATGACGTTGGTCTCCTAAAGAGAACCACTTTTTTTAGATGATTTGGTACAAGTCACGTGACACACAAGGTATAAGCACTCCGAGAGAGACTAGAATTTTCCTTCTTCATTAAAGATTATGCTTCCGAGAGACGGAAAATGTTCGCTTTGGCTCAATTCTGTTTCAGTGAAGGGCCACTAAAAAGAAACACCAGGTCGCTTCAGGTTGACCCAGCGCGAGTAATCGCAACATAACAGAGGACAAAATGGCTAAAAGAACATAACGGATGCTAATACGGAACAGTCCATATGTAAGCTGTATGTAAATAATTTTGTATACAGTATTCTTTCAAGAGTACCCTATTTTTGTTCACTTCGCCGTAAAAATGCAATTATTGTTGATTGTTACAGGACAAAAATAAAGGACAGACGTATACTGAATTTCACGCCACACCGCATGGCCGCCGAGCCACTGCCATACCACTGAGTTGAGTACACTCGTGTATCAGGGTCGTAGTGACGCAGTCAAGTTTCTTTAAACTTGCGAATTTCGGCATTCGGTTCTTCTAGGATAAGCCGTAGTCTATACCTCGTAAGTAATTAGCTAGACCCTAGCAGGCGCCCTAAAAATCCATGACGTCACGGTCACCTGGTGCGCGAACTTCAAGGCTGCGTTCGCAGTTGGTTTATCAAGGCTCTCCATGCACTGTAAACCGATTTGTACCCATAAGGGTACTTTCTGTCTAGAACTCACATTTTACACCATGTACGGGTGCAAGGGTGGGTGTTATAGACCAACTCGCACCCTTACTGGTGCTGTCAGGTCTATAGCTCGCATATTTACACCTTTCTCGGGTGTAAGAAGTGAGTTATGGACCAATATCCTTAAGACGCCTTAAGGGCGTAAATCAGGTTGCAGTGAACGTAAGGGTGTACAGGGGCAACTTAATAATAGAGTTCAAACGACTTTTCGCTTTCGCGTTCCTCGAATAAATGTTCTACCGGAAAGCTCCACTGAGATATTTAATTCCAGTGACATTAATGTGACGAATGCAGTATTGTATTTTGTGGAATTTTTCTTTAAGCGCGTAAGCTTTTATTTGGCTACTCCTCAGGTGCATACAGAAGAGTTTCGGAAATTGCGGTACAGGCAAATGATGTGGGGCGTTCTGCAGTGCTCCTGCTGGAGAAAAAGACTACGCGCACTAGTCAGGTTCCACGGCGAGTGCAAACGCTGCACTTGATCACTTTCGCTGTGGTAACTGGCGTGTTGAATGCTTAATCAAGGCACCCTGACGGAAATATACTCTGAAAATAATACCGCGTACACCGTCGTAAGAATCCTGGACGATGTTCAATTGCTTCCGAACTGAAAGTCAACTGAAGGCAACAAACCGGTGGAAACGCAAGTCAATTTCTCTCTTTTCTTTTTTTGCGTCACTTCAAAAGAAGGCTGACACAGCTACGCTGAAACTCGCATGTTCAGCGTTCGCAGCCATAGTACAGACGCCCGAAAAACGTAACGAATAAAAGCATAAGTGCACGCCTTCATTCCGCACTGACTGCGTTTTGCCTTTGCTTGCGCACTGTCAGAATCCACGGAGCTGCTGTTTTGTTTATCGTCAACCGAAAAAAAAAAAAACAGAGACAGAGAAACTCCTGTTTTGAAACGAACGCTCGTTGCAAAACCAACCGACCCCTTGTATTCAAAAACCAAGAACTGTTTGCGACTTGATAGAACACGCGCTTGCGCATACACGGATAGAAGACTTCCTCCTACGCAGATACCCAAACCTCTCTCGCGCGCGCAATACCTCCGTCACGGGATCTCTACCGGGGGACTCCCTCCGAAAAACGTAATGAATGCGCATGTGTTTATTCAATAGATCCTTTATTTTATTACCGCCACAATCGTTTATCTTTTTTTCCGAAGTTCCCGTATATGCCAAAACCAAACGCTTCGGCGTAGCGGCTTAGCCAAGCATCGCGCAGGTGGTCATCTTAATTGACCCGCGGTCTCACGCGGTCGATGTCACCCCACGAGGAAGTCCGCATCGCACCCGCATCGCACGTTACACAATTTTTCCTTCTGAAATCGCGCGAAACGCGCGAGTTGAAACGGACATGCGCTCGAAGGCGATGACGAAGTGCGCCGTAAGAAAATATAGTGGCCTTCTTTCGACGTCGATAAAATCGGACCGAAGAGAGCATTGCGCTGCGTTTTGCTTCTTTCTTGGTTACGATAACGCGCACACTTTGAAAGGATGCGAGTAGTTGTTAGGTTGAAGTTCTTATGTCGTTTTCGATAAAGTTTGTGAATTTTCTTTAAATATTTTGTTCGGTATGCAATGAAGTATATATTACACGTAAGAAGCGGGAATGGGGGGTTGGGGGCTGTTGATCGCTGGATAAACGCAACAAGGGTAAGCAAGACAAGTCTACTTATTAAACATGTTCCAGCGTTAAGGAAAGCTTGGCGTAATTCGCGAAGAATTTGCAAGATCTGACAGCTGACGTCGAATTTTCATGTGTGCATTTCATGAGCGTAATCATCTGTGCAGGTAAAGGTAGTTGATGTTTGGTGTCCGTGCCGTGTGCACATCGGTCGTGTTTGCATTTGAATCATCCTTAGCGCTGTAACCGTGTTTCGCGATGCCAGTAACCAACTAGATCAGCTTTCAGCGTTATAGTAATGAGTCTCCCTGTCGAAACGTTGGTTCGAAAGGATTTCTCGCGAAGGTCCTGATTGAAACCCGGCGGTCAGTGAGCATTGCTCCCTGCGAAGCGTGCTCAGAAGGACTACTCAGTTCTTTCCTTTCTCTTGCGTTCTTTTTTTTTTTCATCTGTCTTCCCCCCCCCCCACCCCATCTTTATAATCATCTCAATAAAAACCGATTCTGATTCTGATTCTGATCCCCTAACCGGGTAAGGCCTTGGTTAACCTTCCTGCCTTCGCCTCGATCTCCTTCCTGGGATTCAAAGCAGCACGCAGTGCAGAAGATGCCTTAAGAATCAAAGCATTTCATCCTTCGCTACTCGACAGTTGTACCTAATTACATGGCTTGAATTACACTGCACGCCGCAGGGCCCCCTCATTTCGCAAGTGTGCAACTTGCCCCTTTAGGTAGAGCTAAAGAATATCGGTGCCGTAGAGGGTTAGCGCTAAAGCGCCGCTGAAATTTTAACACGAGAAGCGTATGAACAACATGAAAGCGGTCATAATTCCTTTGGTTGCAGTTTGATTGGTTGGGGTGAATGTTGGCGTTGTTTACAACATGCATGGAGGAAAGAAACTATTTATTTATTTATTTATTTATTTATTTATTTATTTATTTATTTATTTATTTATCTATTTATTTATTTATTCAGTTGCCTCACAGGCTCCCGAAGGAGTATTGCGTGAGGGGAGGATACAGGGAATTGGCAAAAAAGAACGGAGTAAAAAGAAATTATACATTGTTAGCGAGTAAACATGAAAGAACAAATATCTAACAATATAAATGACGCGATAAATGAAACAAAACGACTGTGTGAAGTAGCAAAAAAGAAAGGAGTACCAAGAAATTATACAAATGGTAGCTGGTGAAGATGAAAGAACAAGTCTCTAACAATGTTAAAGCAATACAAAGCAAACATTCAAACAAAATAAACAAAGAAAAGCTATACGACTTCGCAAAACGCATTTACTTAGATGCGCAGTATGGTTTAGTTGTGCTGTATTATGGAAATAATATGCATAAGCGTGCTTTGAAGGATACAGGGTCAACTATGTCGTTTGGTAGGTTATTCCAATGCTGAATGGCACGGGGTAACGCTGTAGAATTGAAAGCATTGGTTCGGCAAAAGATACGCTGGAAACTCAGATGATTGTGCAGACGCCGAGATGTATACGAGATGGACGAGTGAGCGGCAGGGTGGACGGGCGCGTGCTATGAACTATTTTGCGAAATAGACAAAGGAATGCTACGGTTCTTCGTCATTCAAAAGATGAGAGGGATAAGTGTCACTTAATGCTAGTCACGCTAGAGTTGCGGTGATAATCTCTGGCAATGAAGCGGGCGGCGCGGTTTTGGACTGGCTAGAGAGTCGCGATTAGGTAAGCTTGAGGAGGTGACCAGATAAGGGCCGCGAATTCCATTTGTGGCCTTACGAAAGTCTGACAGGTGATTTGTCTGGCGAGAGCAGGAGCATCGCGCAGGTTACGTTTAAGATAACCGAGCATACGTCAGTCTTTAGCTGTTATTTTTTCGATGTGCGCAGACTATGACAGGTTAAGTGTAAGGAGAATGCCGAGGTACTTGTATGAGCTGGTGCGTGTGACGGGGTTCTCATCAAGTGAGTTAATCGAAAGCGTAAAATGTTTCTTTGTGGGTGAATGTTAATAGTTTGCATTTGTCAGTGTTTAGGGCCATTGGCCAAGAGGAGCACCAGTGAGTAATACGGTCAAGATCTCGCTAGAGAGCGACGTGATCGTAAGGTGAGCAGATTTGACGATATATCACACAATAGTCTGCGAACAAGCGAATGGATGACGTTATTTGTGATGGTAGATCGTTAATATAGATCAGAAAAAGTAATGGTCCGAGTACGCTTCCTTTTGGTGCACCAGATGTTACATCGCTGGTACTGGAAATAAAGTTATCGACGGCGGTGAATTGCTTACGCGATTGTATTGTTTTTAGCTGGATGAAAATGCCTTTAGCTATGTTCAGTGATTCGGGCGATGTATTGTTGACCGAACTTTTCATTGAAACAATATCGACTTCTACAGACTTCTACAGCCCGGAGCCTAGTCGACAACTGCTTTAGCTCGACATCAACTGACGCCTGCCAATTCTTTAGTGCTCGTAGGTCATTACGAATCTCGTCCTGGCCGGATTCAATACGTTGCAAAGTTGCGAGAACGTTATCCAGCACATCTGGCCCGGGGTTTGATTCTATATCACCGGATAGAAGTAGACGCAACCGACACATGCATAAAGAAAGCAAGTTTTTGCCACGCTTCAGTAACGACAGTAGCCATCTAGGAGATAGATGACGTCCTTCAGGCCGCCTTCGCACACCAACTCTCCGTGAAGCAGTCCCCTTCGTTCTTATCTGTTACAAAGAACCTGCGGTCGGTGCATTTGGTCCGGGTCCAGTGCGCCTGGTTCCCGGTGGTTTTTAATCGACACGAGCTGGTTGAGCCCTTTGCCAATCGCTCTATGAACGCTTTCTCCCGGTATGCTAGTGCAAATTCGGTCGTTTTGCTACAACGTATACAGTTAATGTCTTCATTACAACGTGCGAATGCGGCCGCCGCCGTTTATGTGGTGCTCGTTGCCTTTGCGAACGAGCGTGCGCTGAACGCCGGCGGAGGAGAGAAAGAGAGAGAGAGAGAGAGAATAACTTTATTGAATTGGGGAAATAGGGATAGGGGATTAGGAGGTTGATGGGTGCATGGTGCCCCAAGTCCAGGGCTCCATTGGCTTCTGCCGCTAGCCGAACGTGACCAAGAAGAGCCTTCTGCACCTTCGGGTCTGAGCTGGCGAGTTGTGCCTCCCATTGCTCCAGTGTGTTGGTTAGATTATACCTAAGTAGGCATTTAAATTCGGCGGCATTAATTCGGCAGTAGGCATTTAAATTTTGGCATCCCGATGAGATGTGGTACAAAGACGGTGGTGAGTCGCTACAGAGCCCCCAGCAAGTTGTTTCCTTTCTCCGTGATTTACAGGCCTACCGGTGTGCCTTCACTGCTCAAAGTGCAAAAGTAGTTGTTATCCCAGAGTCACGTTCGTTCAAGATTTCAGCAGGCTTAGACAAACGCGTTGCCATCTGCTTGAGGGCTTGAGATTTGATCATTGTGCGCTTCACCGCGTCGTCTGCTACAAGTGTACCTAAACAACGTGCTTTTTTGGGCGTCGTCAGGCTGAGCAGATGATGCAATGGCACGGATGAGCGCAGCGCGGAGAAATGCGATTCCGTGCCCCCCGTTAGCATGAGGTTAGCTCTTCATCTCGAGCGTATACACATGCACCAGATCTATATAGGCTTGTAGCTCGCCGCGTAGTGAAACTATGTATTACACCTGCGGCATTGGCGCGGGAAGTTTCTTGATCGGGCATGTTTTCCCATTGTGCCAGACGATCGTTAGCATCTGCCGCTGCAGACGGCACTGACGCGCGATGGAATTCACTCAACCGCTTACAATTAGGATTTCAGAGCACGCGCATCGGCCTGCTGGCTAAAGGCACGCGCGCTTTGAGATTGTTTTCTTGCGCTCTCTCTCGGAGGAACCACGTGCTTCCGCGTGCGCCAAGACGCGCGCGAGCTTCTTGTGATCATTTATCTCTCGCACGTGCAGCCGGGATTGCGTGGTTCTTTTCCTCCGATCGATACCTCCGATTGCTGACATCGGTCATCGCATGCGAAAGGTCTGCTTAAGATCAGATGGCATGGACTTCTGTTCTTAAGTTTTTTTTTCGTTATCTTCTTCCTTTTTTTTCTCGAGTGATTAGGCAAAACGAGTTTGCTAAATTTCATGCCTGCCTTCTTCTTCTGGTTCTTAGCGAACGGGAGCTTCCATTGGGGAGATGATAAAAAATAAAGATATCATCTAACCTGCCACCTGACTAGCGTTCTTATGCGGGTCCCAATCCTCTCTATCGTTTGAGTACGCCGTAAGTAAACAGAATGTCGTTCCATGATACGCATCGGTTTCGGGTAACTTTCAATAATAATTTTAAATAGGAACTCAGGTGACCGATTGTAGGATCGAAGCTCGGCCCCCTGCACAAAGATCCAGTGTTGTTCTTACCACTAAGCCACGCATTTGTTGTTGTTGTTGTTGTTTCGGGTTTCTTGCACGCAGAACGGCCACTGGCCCAAGGTGCAAACGTTTCTTTTGCTTCCACATATGTGTTCACTTCTAATGTATCAGTATGCAGCTTGAAAAAAGAAGCTTTTCACACGTGCCCTTACTGGCCATGTTTCTTATTATACCATTTTTAGCGCGTTTTGGTCTCTGCGACCATTACATTGGGTTACTTACAAGGTAACACATAGCTGCTAACCTTCTCGATTTGTCCGGGAGGCTCCCGAATTGCAACCAATCCTGAGGATTGCGCGGACACGGCCACAAAGTTCCCGAAAAAACTTATCTGACCCCTCAGCGAAAAAAAAAAAAAGAATGGTAACGACAGCAGAAAAAAAAAAGGTATGCAAATTCCACGCACTGTGGGAATCGATGTACACGAAGCTTCAATTGTACCCTGTTTGCTTAGATTGAAGATGATTAGCGGTTGTCTTAGCAGCGAATGTGTAATTTCCTCAGCATTTAGTACAATACGGGAGCGGTGAGTTGATGTTAAAGGTTACCTTGCGTATACACCACTGCTGTTTGCGTAGTCCACCGGACACACAGGGAGACGTGTTTGCTTGAGGCGTTGTTGCGCGTCATTGTTGATAATCTCTGAGAGGGTTGACCATTATCATTGCCTCACGTCGCACATCGCATCGCGGCAGAAGTGTTAAACTTTAATTAAATTGTGGAATTGTACGGAATTCGATTAGTTATTATAATTGTACGTATACATTGCATGCGTACGTTCGCCGTCGGCACCACATTTCGCTGCGTAGCGAAGACGCTCCTGTTCCGTGCGAAGCATTCCTTCGGACCTGTGTGTCCTCGACGCTGACTGCTCGCTTTGACGCCATTTCGCTGGCGCGCGTGTACGTGTTCCTTCTGCATACGTGGCCAGCACTCTCTTGAGACGCCAGCTCCAAGCTATCTCTTCAGGCTATGGACGATTGTAATTTTTTTTTTTACACTACCACAGCCCAGCACCTGCATTTCTGTCGCATAAGAAAGTATAAGCGCAGCACAGGACATACGCACAAGTTGTGCAACGCTGCCGCGCCGGCGCCGGCCGTGATGCGCGCGGAGGTGAGCGCCATCTGGTGGCGTTGCAAGAAACCCAGCGGCGAGCGTGGCAAGACCATTACAGCGCCCAGAAAGTAGGAAGAAGACGCAAAGAAAGCTTCGCTGTAAAAGAACGAGTCAAGCTGCACAGCCGCATCGTAATTTCGGTAGCTAGCCGAAGTAAGATTCCAATCCAAGCCACTTGTGGGTATCAACTTTTGTCCTGACTCACTTAGCTTCAGGTCGACACAGTCGTTGAGGAGTGCGCGCGATGCAAAGGTCAAAATATTATGGATTTGCATAATGGGCGTTTTTTTTTAAGTCAGCTTCGCCTCCATAGAGGCTTCTTATGCGGTGAAACGTATTAGGAGTGAAAAAGGCGCCACTGTCAAGGGATATAGTACGTGTTTGCCTAATGATACGTGCCCGCACGCGCCGTCTCCGGTCATATATAGTATGAGTACCGAGACGTCTAATAGCCGCACTGGCAGCCATTCAGCGCTGTTTCTGACGTCGCTGTGGCCCAGAAAATAAATAAAGAAGAAAGAAAGATCGAATCTTTTGTTGTCGTCTGCTCGCCCACCTTCTGGTTTGTCATCTTCAGTGTCCTTATGCTTCGAGTTGTCGATTAATTGGCCCTCGTACTGTGATCTGCTATCCTCTTGATTACCTCCCCGGACTTTCCGGAGCGACCACCCCGGAAAGGCGTTGGTCGTAGGTTCGATCCCCGGACCTATACTGACCTTTTTCTTCAGTTGTGAAGCCTTCTTTCTGAGGTACTCGTATGTGCTTTGGAACATGTGCAGGAACCTGTATGGACAGATGAAGGGATGAAAATTTCTCCCTTTCATTCAACTTCCTCCACCTTGCGGACTTCTGCGGAACTAATTTGCCGAATTCCCTTTTAGCTTATAGGGACGCGTCTTAGAGCATGGGCACGAGATGTGACAAAAGGAGAAATGACAAAAAAAATGGTGTTGAATTATCCGGATAGCTGACAGCAAGAACGTTACGGGACTGCTCTCGTAGTGTTTCGTGTGTATCTGGCTTCGCATAGAGGATGATTATATCGCTTAGTCGCTCCCGAGTTTATGTTGAAAAGGGTTGAGAGCGATGTTCAATGTGACGTGCAGGGCTCGGATCAGGAGCGAACGAGCACGTTGGCGGCGGCGCCACCTGACAGCACAGTCTCGTGATAAAACACCCGCGTTATCGTGGAGGCTGCACTCACACGCGGTACCAGACGACCGGAGGCGATGGGACGGGGGCGCACCTTCGTTGATGACGCAGATGCTTACCAGGAGACGGTGATACAGGTGTCGACGTGGTCACGTGCTCGCGCGTTCCTGCTAGCACGTCTGAGCACTGTACAGGGGGACGGGATATATAGGCATGCAGCCAGAGAAGCATCCTCCAGCACCCATTCAAAAATCGCTTTCTTCTTTTTCTCTCTTCGCAGATACCCGAGTAACCCGACGTCATTCCTCTGTTTTGATGAGTGAATTTTAAAGCGAAAGCTTTACTGGCCGCGAACTTGCGATTTCGCCGTGGCGGGGCCCCGCGGAGGCACATGACGTCACAACGCGCGCCTCGCAGCGGATATTTCTCTATCTGTCCCTCCCTAGTCACTACTGCGCATGCGCCACTAGAAGCACCGAGCCACAGGTGTTCCGCCGCTGCCTTTTGGTATGACGTTACACCGCGTTCCTCGTCGTTGCGCTCGCCTCCGCTCGCTTCGCTAGCTGCGTCGCATGCCTGATAACATGTCGGAGGATCGAAAAGGAGAGATCGCGTGCGCCGCAGCCACAGTTGAGGCGGCAGTATGGACGGCGACAATTCTGATAAGCAGGAGAAGGCCTGGAGTCGACATCGGAATGAGATGAAGAGGAAACTAATCGCCCAGGAAACAGACGAACAGCGTGCCGAACGACTGGCTAAACGCCGCAACATAGCTAGACAACCAGACTAACCTGGACTTGTAATCAATATTAACCAAGGCTAACCATGCTATGCCAATTAGTTTTCGTTACGTATATCATGGCATAGCCGAGCTAAGCCACTGCCAATTTCTTTTTCCCACTTAGCGGGTACGCGGAAGTTCGAGATGAGTGTCCTGAATACCATTAATTTCCTGTTGCAGAATCCTTGTATTCTCACCTTCCTGCTGCTTGACCTCGAGATGTAAGCGCGTTTGTCGAAGTACGAACGCGGCGCGCCCCCCTTGCAATTGTTTCCCTTCAGTCCCGCCAGGGGGCACTATGCTGCCGGCACGCTTTGCGGCAGTGGTGACGTCATCACATTCGTCGAGAAATCGGTCTCTTTTTTCAACTTGTCTAGCAACATGCGTAATTGTATATCAATCACCAATCCGCAATGCACTATAGCTACCGGATTCGCGGTTTGCACGTAATAGCCATTCAATGGTCGTTGGGCATCGATCACGTGTGCGCATTCAATGCTTACCGCGTACGCTCCAGGCAAGTTTTGATCGAGTGCAGAAACCTCACTCTCAGTAATGCGCTGCGCACATTGTCCATCTTGCGGAGGTGTTGTTGGTCAGAGCACCACCGCTGTGTAAGTGCATTGTGGAAGACTAAAGCCATCTACGTGGATGGATGCTTGCAGCCTACGTCACGCGATCGCCACGATACATCAGGATAATAAACTGGCGATTACATTTGCGGCGCTCACGCGACTGTCCATTTGACCGATCGGGCGGATCGAGCATCTATACCATTGATCAGCTGATGCGGCAGCCACTTCTTCCTTTGTTGCTGCCTTGTTTTGTCCTTGTCCGTATGCCTTTCTCATTTTCCTTATTCTGCTTCAACTAGCAAGAGTCGACTTCCTTGAAGAAAGTCGTTTTTCTTTTTTTTCCCCGTTGGAATGTTTCCTATTGAGTTTCTATAGCACTCGATAAACATCCTAAGAAAGCGCATTAATTTCAGTCGAAGCAATTGTATAAAAAAAATATAAATTATGGGGTTTTACGCGCCAGAACCACTTTCTGATTATGAAGCACGCCGTAGTGGAGGACTCCGGAAATTTAGACCACCTGGGTTTCTTTAACGTGCACCTAGCAGACGGGTGTTATCGCATTTCGCCCCCATCGAAATGCGGCCGCCGTGGCCGGGATTCTATCCCGCGACCTCGTGCTCAGCAGCCTAATCGAAGCAATTGTAAGAGGTTTGTGAGGTGCACCGGAGTTATCGCATGTTTTCCAGAAGAAGTAAAATATTGACGGCAGCAGACATGAGTAAAAGGGGCGATTGTTACTAACTGAATAAATATCTAATGCCCACTGATAAACCGATAGTAGAAAATGGGGCAGGAACATGGAGGTTAACAAAGAAGCTTAAGAAGAAGTTAAACATAGTGCAGTGAGAAATGTAATTAAAAACGTTAGGCGGAACGCCCGGAGACAAGAAGATAGCGGTGTGCATTAAAGATCAAGCGGTGTATAACGACGTTCCAGTTGACATCGCGAGAACAAAAATGAATCTGGGCAGGCCATGTAATACGTGGTGCGAATAACAATCGATGGTCTAGCAGAGTCACATAATGAGTGCCATGAAATTAAAAAAAAGCGCAACCCAGGACGGCAGAGAATTGCGTGGTGTTGTGAAATTAGGAAATTTGCAGGCGCAAGATGAGAATTAGCTGGCGTAAGACAGGGATAAAAGACTGATCACTGTCGCCCTTGTACTGCAGTGGACGTAAATATGATAATAAGTGTCACTGCAGAAATTCCGATGTATTTCTACTGGCTCTGTCTCAGAAAACTCCTAGCAAAAGTCGCTATAAAAATAAGTTATGCGATTATATAAATATTTTTACTAGACATTCCGTTGAGACGCAAGTGAATGTTGCACATAATCTCTGCAGTGGTATGCCTTCGTGCTGCGATTGCGGAATAGATGTTTATCAGCGCTCAAGATGCTGTCCGGAATCGGAATCTCAATCTAAATCCTCGAGATCTCTCGGGGAGACCCTAAGACGCGTGCTCAAGCATGTATATACGAATCTTGTAATGACAAGCTCATTGTGGACAAGGGACTTGTACATATCCCGAAACGTCCAGCTTTGTGTGTGTGTTTCTTTTTTTCTTTTTCTTTTTGACGTTGGTAAGTGACCTGTTGCACATGGGTGGCGTTCCCCCAATCAGACAGCGTTCTGTCGAACTCGTGATTACATTAGTTTCGGAGGCCATTGCCATCCCGCTTGTTATTTTTTCACAAAGGCGACCCTACGCACTTGAGAGATAAAGCCAATGCACCAGTTCACATTTCCTCGCACATACTGGGTACAAACATTTTGAAACTCCTTCTGTAGCTTCAGGACTCCAATACACATGAAAATGTGTCCAGAGCACTGACAGGGCCCTTTTTATGCATAGCCACAAAGCTTTTCTGCGGCGAACTATCCCCCAAAATGTAGCAGCCAACATGTATTAATATGCGTTCTACCAGCAGCAAATATATCCGTGCAATTTGTGTGTTTCAGCTACTGCTGAACATACATTTTTCCTGTCAGCGATTTCAGTGCATCGCTAAATTATTGGATGAATATTGCGAATTTCGTTGAAGCCCTCCGTCAATACTCGATGCAGGCAGTGTAGGGCACACTATTTCTGCACAAACGCATTAGTCAATGGTGTCTGTGGAGCCCAGAAAAGTGCCCGACTTGCGCCGCGCGTTATGTGTTCGCAGCCGTTTTGTAGTGAAGAGCATTAGGTGGCCACATACCTCGTGGACCTACCTGCTCTGGAAAGCAAAGTAAACGTTTTAAAGGCCTAATGCAACACGCACCTGAGGTAATTAAAACCGCTTTTGGCGGATCTTCCATTAAATATTAGTTACTGTGTTATCGTAGCATACTTCCGCGCGTCCAACGCCGATGGGCACCTTGGGAACTTCATGAACACGAGGGACAATTCAAAACAAACAAGCAAATTATCCCGCTCCGTCAAAGAAAAAAAAACGCGAAATTATAATTGCTCCTGTATTCAACCGTATGTGCACGGTAGAGTGATAATGGGAATCACTGTAGGAGACGGCTGAGCGAAGTTTTCGCAGACTGCCAACGAAGCGCGGACACCCGCATTCTCTGCGCACTCCCTTCATTGGTACGTGTTGCGTAAACTCCCCATCCTTGAACTCCCGCCGTTTTGTAATAATACGCGCCCTCTAGCGGCTTATTCTAAAGAAGCATTCCGTAACCTTCGGCTGCGTCAGTAGGTGGCTCTAGGCGCTTGAAGGTAACGGCCGTTTTCTCTGCACAGCGGACTCCAAGATTACACAACGCCACAAACATCTCGGATGCCCTTTCCCAATCCTTCGCATTTAACTCGCTAGCTGGCGCAGGGGGGATGTGAATAAGCGCGTTATGGCGCGTTTTAAACCGCATTTAAAGAACCCTAATGCTGCGGTACTACAAGCAAGCGTGCTCTTCGAACCAGTTTACAGTTTTTCATGTACATCGTAATTGCTGACGAACGATGTGTCTTGCGGCATGCTTCCAACAACTGCTAGTGCCGTCTCTTGGCTATGAACGCTTGATTCAGGGCATGGGCACCCGAGCACAAGTTTTCGGAGACAGCGCCATATTCTTGCAGCTCTGACGCTTACTGCGGGATTCATTCGTGCAACATCGTATTCCCTTTGGAAAGTATGGATTGCACTTTAATTCAGGCAGGGCCGCACTGGCGGCGACGAACATGCTTTTTTTTTACAGCTGATTTTGGGGCCCAGCAGACCTTGATGAGTGAAGTACTTACTGGCGGTGCGGGGTTGTTTCTTGCCTATATATTTGTTTTTCCTAAAGCGGAAGTGCTCACCATTAAACTCGTGTTGACGCTGAATTCTTTAATCCTTTCGGGATTAAAGGGATTTCGCCAAATTATTCCGTTGATCGAAGACTTACTTTCCCCGCATTTCTTGCATACTCGGAGGCAATGCTTACGGCTGTAGAATAGATTAAGAATTTTACGTTCATTAGCAATTTTGGTCAAATTTACAGAATGTGGGCTCTATGCCAAATTGTGAAACATCATGTTATGAGGGCATCAATTATTTCTTGTCTAGCAGGCTTGTTTTTTATTGTTTTATGTTTTTATTTGTGAAAAACAATGCGGAAAGTTACCCGCTTTATGCAACCATATACAGAGATAAAACACACCCAAGCGTCTACATTCCCACTCGTATTACTGAAACAAGTTCGCATCCGCTATTCAAACTTGCAGCGTAATCCAATCAGCAGAGTTCCTAGATATGCGATCGACACATTTTAAATATAACTGCTTTCATCAACGCTTTCGCTGTGGACGCATTATCTTGGCGTACACAATTGTGTGCGCATCGCCTGAAAGGGTTAAGAGACAGTATACAGTATCAATCACGCGACCATCTCAGGCGCAGAAAAAAATAGTCGTATCAACCGAAGTTTCGTATGACCTCCATCGGACTAAATCGCTGGACTAGTCCGTACTTTAAGATTCATTACTCACGTGCGAGAAGGCCAAAAATTCACCAACAGCGACAGCACGGTAATACCCCGTGTATAATTACACTCAAATTGCCTCAAGCTTCATCGCTTGCCACAAACCTCAGCAGCGACTCGAAAATGACCTGAAATTGATTGTCGCGAAATTCCTGGGTTTTGTTTATATCTCGCCCCTTTTTTTCTCAAGGATTCTTTAGCGCTGGGGAAGGTCCGGGGTCTGTCACAGTTTATTTTTTTTGGCGCAAGTACGAAAAAAAAAATCCTTTGAAATACGGGACGTCACACTGACCTAGTGACACTTGAGTTTCAACGCAAAATTCAACAATTAAAACTGTGACCTTCGTTTTCTCTTTCATGATCAGTCTATTACCGCGTAATTAAAGCAAATAGAGCGTTTTTTTTAATAATGCATCATCTACGTGAACTTATTGTTTCTTTTTAGTGTACCTGTAAGGCGTGACATCACGTCAATCAGCATTTGGTTCTTTTTGATTTCATGAATTGCTTAGCATTATTTGGGAACTTAACTCAGTTTGCGGTATGTATATATCTGTACACAGCCTAACCTCTTTGGCGCTTAGGGCAGCCCATGGTCAAATGAGTAGGGCATCGGGCTACTTTGCCAAGGGAACCGGGATCAAGACCAACCATCGGACAAGCTTCGGTTACTGGGTGTGTATAGCAATGGGTGCCGCTCTTCAATGAAGCTTTTTGACTCCAACCTGGCCTCTTGAGTATGCGCAAATGGGTATCCGTCGCTCTTCAATAACCGTATTTAACGCCGACTAGGGTCACACAGTCGGTGAATTTTCAAAAAATATTTTAGGTTGAAAAAAATAGAAACACGACGTTCACAAATTCGTAGCTCTGCATCAAGAACAGATATTGCAGCTCTGTAACTTCCGTTACTGCATCTAAAGCGGTCAAATTTGACATATGAATTTGTATGTTACGTGAATGTTTACGTTGTTTAGATGGGTTTTGCCAAAGTCCTACTTACATAAAAACAGTACACTGCAGAGCTATGCATAATGCATCAATTTTGTCCCCTTTAGATGCACTATTAGATACAATTTACATAATCTTGATATAGTTGTCATCGTTGAGTTACAGAGTTGGAAACTTGATAGTTTCGTTTCCTCCAAATTTGCAATTTTCAACAAATTTTATTAAGACGTTGACGACCTCAATCGAGAATTCGCTACCAGCAGTCGCCAGAGTTTAACTTTTTTCTTTTAAGTACAACAAATCTCATCAAATGTGGTGCAGTGGTTGCCGAGAAAGACGATTTCTCTTTTCCGATGTATTCAGATAGAAGCCCCCGAGCTAAAGCTTCCTCTAGTCTAATGGCGATGCATTCAATAAATAAAAAAACTGCATCGCATAAGAGCGCTACTCAAACCACGTGCATTATTTTCTGAAGAATCACTAGTATCATTATACTTCGTTTTTATTCATAGTAATGTCATTAATGGTATTACTTCCTGGGGTTATACTAGCTTAGCACTTTCATCTTTCCTCTATTCTGCACATACGAAATCGGACCATTCGCGTTATAACCCGAAGCCCTTTTAGCTGTAATGCCTTGCCACAATAACGCACAGACCGGATTCTAAAAGTTACAGATTTGTTAAATGATCAGTAAGTGATCCTATCCTTCGAATTACTCGCAAAACGGACAGACAGACAAACAACTTTATTGACAAGGTTCTGGGAAGCCCTGCCCTAGGGCAGAGCTGAGCACCATTCCCACGTGGAGGCTGGTAAGCCGAGCTTACCCGCGCCATCGATCGTGGGCTCTCTGGATAGACCAAGTTTACCATGAAAGTTCTGAGCTATGGATGGCAGAGCTCAATTCTTCTTCCGTGATGTGATTAGGTCCCTGTAACGAAGGGCATCACCACAGCATGTGTTCGAGATTGCCAACTGCCCCACAGTCGGGGCAACTAGAGCTAAAAGCCTCTGGAGAGATCGTACGGAAAGGGGCCAGGTTTGGGTAGGACTTAGTCTGAAGCATGAGTAAAATGAACACCAGAAGAGGTATAGCCAGTTTGCTGAGGGGGCGAATAAGTCCTCCTCCCCAGGTGATAGTGCTGAGTGATATCGTGGAGAGTGTCCCGAAATGCGAGAACCCCGGACTCTGTGCTCATTCCTGCTCTCGCGCGGTGGGTTAGGGCGCGTGATTGGGAGTGGGCGATGTCATTGAGATTGGGCAAGGAGTCATGCTGGGGGTCGAGCTGCGCCGGAAACCACGTGATGGTCTGCGGAGAGATTATCTTGTTCTTGAGGATCTTGTTAGCTTCCTCGGCGATGGAACCTCAAGCGAAAGCCCTGACCCCCGATCTCGAATCAGTGAAGATTTGTGTAGTGTTGTTGTTGTAACCTGTCACACGTGTGGCTCCTACCCACGATGGGGGATTGGCCAAGAAATTGGTGGATTATTCCAAATAATTATGGAGCATAAATGTCCTTATATCTATGGAATCATCATACAATAGTGTAGAATTACCTGTTAAAATAAAATCAGGAAGATCATGTTGAATGAGTAATAAAAAATTTATAAGTAAATACTGTTATGTAGGAGTGCTATAGCAACTGCGACCTGCTCCGCTCTGGATGGTGTTGAGCACTTCAGGGAAGCCGCATTCACTATCTGTCTGTTGTGATAAACGAGGCCAACGGCGAAGTTAGACGACTGTCCATATTGGGCTTCATCGACAAAACATGTCAAGTATTAATCGTCTTTGCTACTATTGAGGAGAGCGAGGGCTCTTGCCCTGCGTCTGCCTATGTTGTGTTGAGCATGAACATTACGGCGAAACAGTGCGACTGTTACGTTTCTTTAACGCGACAGCGTCAAGGAGCTCGTGTCGCAGAAAAGCCGGTGTCGTCGGCGGCGTTGGCCGTGAGCGATAAATCCCAGCAGGCACTTGATGAATATTTCCTTTGATCTTCTGAGATTTGGTATTTACTTTCTTCAATGAGGAAAGGGTTGATCCCAAGAACCGCCAGGATCCTCCTTCCAGCCGGGGTACAGGATCGATGGGCCAAGTGGGCTGACTCCTGGGCCTCGATTATCTCGTCCAATGTGTTGTGCACTCCTAATTGAATAAGGAGGTCCGTGCTCACCCGTAACAAAATGCCTAGTACTCTTTGGATACTCTTTCTGATGAGCATGTTCATTTTTCCCCCGAAGTTAAACCAATTGTGCATGGCTGCCACATAAACTATATCATTCATGCGGAAAGCGTGGAATAACTTGAAGATGTTGTCGTCCTGTAGGCATCCTCCCCTATTAGAGACTCTGTTAATGGGCCTGATTATGTTCTCAGTCTTGGCTGTGAGCTTGTTGAGCGTCTTATTGTTACTGCTACTGGAGTCGATGAACATGCCCTGGACCCGGATGGTATCTACTCTGAGGATGGTACATCCGCTTTTAGTGTAGAGTTTGATGTCTATTTCAGATAATGGTTTCCGGCATCTAGGTTTGGGACCTCTCCTGACTGGCCTGTAGAGGAGGAGCTCAGACTTGCTCGGGGAGCATCTAAGCCCCGTATTTTCCAGGTACATCTCCGTTTGATTTACAGTCTCCTGTAAGCCTAATTCAACATCTCCTTCGCTTCCTTCGGCGCAACAGATTGTGATATCATTAGCGTAGAGTGTATGATTCATCCCTTCTATGTTGGAGAGCCTTTCCCATAGTGTCTTCATGTCAATGTTAAAAAGCAGTGGTGAGACTACCGCTCCTTGTGGCGTGCCCCTGGGGCCCAAACTGAAATTGTCGGACTTGAGGTCACCTATTTTGAGCGTGGCCTTGCAATCCCTAAGGAATAAGTTTATATACATGTGTAAGCCCTCTCCCAAATTGAACCCCGAGATGGAGTTCAGAATGTGAGCATGAGAGACATGGGAGCATGGAAGCCGGACGAAAGCCGATCATGTTGTACGGAAACAATCGTTGTTTCTAGATGTGCTTGGAGATGCCATTGAGTATGACATGTTGCGCCACCTTCCCCACGCAGTACGTGAGTGAAATAGGTCTGTGGTTTGGGAGACTCAGGGGTCTTCCAGGCTTTGCAATGAGGATGACCGAGGCCATTTTCCAGGACTCCGGGACAACCCATCCTTCCCCAATTTTTTTTATCTCTTCTGTCAACCATTCTATGGAGCCGTCATCCAGGTTTCTGAGGGCCCGGTTGGGGATGCCATCGAGACCACGGGACGACCTGACATTCAGATTCTGGAGGGCTTCCCTTACTTCGCGTGACTTGGAGGGGTTATCTAGTTAGGGGCAAGATGAGTCTTTGTAGGGCGGATGGCCTTCGTCACTCGACTTACCCAGTGGCAGATACTTGCGAGCGAATCTTTAGAGTACGGTCTTTACTGTCTCTGAGTGCGATGCCTTGTGTGGAACCGTCGCTGTCACTTGCCTTTGGTTTGACTTGGTATTGGTGTCATCGAGCAGATGCTTGAGTAGGCTCCACTTAGCTCCAACTCTCATCTGGCCATCCACCGAATTGCAGACCTCATCCCACTGATGTCTGCTCAAGGTTTGGCAGTGATCTTCCATAGTTTTCTTGAGCTCCGCGGTCTTTTTCGGAACCTTCGGTTGAGTTTCTGCCCTATTCATCAACTTAACAGTGACGTTTTAGCTTCCAGAAGATGAGCGAGGCGTCTATCGATCCTGTCCACCTCCAGTTCCGTCTGGACTTTCCTTGTCGCCGCCCTGATATCCTCCTTTAACTGTTCAGCCCACTGCCCTAGGCTAAGGGCTGAGTCCTGTGTTTGTGCTCGCTCTTCCATAATCTTGCGAAAGTAATCCCAATATGTAATAGTGAACTCTTTGAGGTCCCCGCTTCTCACGTTGACAGAGGTGGTCAGGATGTTGTGATTGCTGCCTAGGTCCACATGGAGGTTGGACCAAGAGGCCGACTCTACATTCCGTATGAAAAAGAGGTCAGGTGTGGTATCCCTAGAGCAAGAGTTGCCGACCCTGGCCGGAAAAGTAGGATCTGTTATAACTGTGCGGTTATTATTTACTGTGGCTTGCCATAGGTCAACACCTTTGCGGTTAGCTTGTGGGTACCTTCATGCTTGATTCGGAGCGTTGAAGTCTCCGGCCACCAGGAGTGGGAATGTTTTGGCCTTGCCAGTGGCCCTGTTGATGATTCCCGCGAATCTTTGCATAAGGTCCTTGGGTGTACTGTATATGTTAAGTATAAGTATACTGGTCTAGGGATAAGTTCAACGAGAGAGTGTCCAACCTTATTGGATTCGAGATTGAGATCGTGGACGATGAACGTACATTTGTTTGTGACTAACGTGCTGATGCCAGTTTTCCCATCACCATATTGGGTAGGGTGACCGTATCTTTGAGCGTTTAGGGTGCTTTTCCGGGTGGGTGCGAATGAAGTGTTGGAGGATATTCTTTTTACGATGGAATTCTCTGCAGTTCCCCTTCCAGACATTATTCGCCCTATAATGTGCCACCATGGTGGGACGTACTAGTTAGCTTGTATTATAAAATGCTACGGAGTACAGCCGCTGCCTACCTTTCAGTGTCGGTATTATTCAGTTTGTTCAACGACGTAATTGGAGCTGTTGCAGAAACGTGCCGCTCCAGATTATCGCATCTGGCTCCTAGTGCTCTGACCCCCTCGGTGAGTTTGTCGACTGCAACTTGAACTTTTTCGAGGGATTCGTCAGTTTCTGCCGCAGGGGCCTGAGTGGGTTCAACTGTCTCTCGCTTGCTAGCCTTCTTGAGTTCTGCAATTTCTGCTTTAAGCTGCTCGATTACATATTTTAGCGAAGCTTTTTCTCTTTTCAACTGTGCTATCCTTTTGTGCTCTGGCGATTGACCCGCCGTTGCCTTTATCGGCAATTTCTTGACTAGGTCAGCCATGTGGTAACACGATCAGCAGGCATCTGGATCTCAACTCCTGGTCCCTTTGGAACGAGAGTGGCCCCTGCAGCAGGAGCGGGTACTGGAGGCTTTGCGGCCCCTGGAAGACGAGCGTTGCGTGGAGCATCCCCCAGAAGGGGCATGGTCCTGGCAGCCGCCATCCTCACTGCCAGGGTCTCGGTATCGGCTCCTGAATCTATAGGCGAACTGCTGAGGGCCGGCTTGAGAGGGGTTGGCGACCCAGTTCGACCCAATTGGTTGGTTGGATTGTTCGCGGTGGCGCCCTTCTCTTCTCCGTTGTCTAACTACAAACAGAATTTGAAACCTTTGCTTGCATGTTCTGTCAGCCGTGGGATGAGGGCCTCCGAGGAGGGTGCACTTCGGTGTACATTCGTGTTTATCTTGTCCCGGACTATATAACCCCTTAAAGTCACGACAAGTAAGGAAAGCCCTCCAGAATCTAAATGTCAGGTCATCCCCTGGTCTCGATGGCATCCCCAACTGGGCCCTCAGAAACCTGGACAACAGCTCCATAGAATGGTTGACAGAAGAGATCAATGGATGTAATCTGCCGCGCCACAGCCGTAGCAGATTGCAGTTTCAGGGGTTGGGCAAACGGCGGCACTGTGACCGAGCCTTCCACACATATAACAAACGTCAGTTTGTCTGCGATACGGTGAGCATTCGACCAAATTTGGACCACATTTTACGTAGTCTGGAACTTTGAGTCCATCAAACAAGATGACCACAGTTCTTCTGTTCTTAATTTTTCTCACCTCGAGGGCGTTTGTATGCTTGAGTTGAATGATGAGGCGTTTGATGTCCTCTCGCTCGATGGTTGGATCAATGTCCTGAATAACTCCCTTGCATATGAGTTTTCGGGGGCTGCGGAATATGCACTAACTTCGAGACTTGCTTGTCTAAAAGTATCGCTTTCACATCGGCGTAGAGCATGGTGTTGCGCTTTGATGGTGTGCTCGCCAGCAATATGTTTTGCACCATGTTCGGACATATGATATCCTCCGCCGCATCCGCCTACATAAGCCTATAGCGGCGGTATCGAGGGCCTGGGCAACTCTGAAGTGGCCCATCTTCCTTATGTCCAGACCTCCACGGGGACGGATGATGACTCGAACGTGTTCTTTCAGTAGTCGAGGCAGTCTCGAAGCAGTGGTTAGCCGTTTCTTAACACTCACCGGAGCTTGGCTTTTATTCAAGCCGCGTGGCGTGTCGGTGGCTCGGCCACCCTGATTGAGTGGGTCCTCGCTGATGGGTTTTCGCTTGTATAATGCCGTTGTCCACCCAGCCCTTTCACCGACTTCACCGGGAGGTATGTCCTCACCCTCAACGGTAATTTGCATAGACGTAAACATGCGTGCGGAGCCACGCAGGGCTCGCCCGCCGAGCCTCTGCCGCGGATTGGTCGCACAGAAAAGTCCTCTAAAGATTGGGAAAATGTCCACCCACCGTTGAAAACTTGGTATCAGCGTAATCCTTGCGACTTTAGGCGTCGGTTGGTGCCGACATCTTCAAGACTGAAGCAAATGTTCGACCGCAATCATGTAGAGAAGCAGGAGAAGCAGATATTGACACACGTTTTCGTTTCTTTATTTTTATGACTTCATAAGTTCTGAACTACTTGTTAATCCCATTAGCACAAGGTTTTCATGACAAGGTAATTTTGTGTTACCTTTATGCCATACTAAGTACGAAAAAATGGCATCCTCTTTTGCCGCACTTAATATTTGGAACAACTTACCCGGTGCCGTTAAATCATCCTCTACCTTATGCTCTTTGAAGTGACAACTAAAGAAATATTTGCTCTCTGATTAACTTTGCTTCAATGTTATTTTGCTAACTAGATTTGTTTGTGCAATTGTGGTTGTGTATGTAACTCTACCTTTTTTCTTTGCTTTGATTTGTGTTCTCACTGGATATTTTATTATTTGCTTATTCTTTTTCGTCATTTCTGTTCTGTGCTCTAGTTTTATTATTGTAACAATTAATCAAGGGTCCCGTTGTAATCTCTGAGTATAGGAACCTTGTCTGTTCATTATTTACTGTAACAGAATGTATGAATAAATAATAAACTGAAGCTGAAAGTGAACAGCCGTAGAAGTTGACGTCCCAGCAAGCATTGCGAACCACTGCCAATTATCGAGGTTACGAAATATGCGGGCAAAGTAAATATTGGGCACACTTGCAAAATGAAGCGTTTGATTTGACACTGACTTGTTCTGCTATACTTTTATTTCGACACCTAAGAAGATCACGATGAGAAAGCATTACTGGTCCATATAGTAGGTAAAATTCTTACAGCGAAGATGTTAAACCTTTAAGCACGGAAGAGGAGCTCAGCTCGTCACTTGTTAAAAAGACGAGCGACGAGACTAGATCATCCGGCGCTTTTTGTGTGTGTGTTTTTTGTGCAAGCCTGAATACCATTTGAGCTCCTGCGTTGCTCCGCGCTTCTTCCAGATGGCGCGCTTTATTTCCTAGTTGTGGAAAATAACATCAGATGGCTCAAGGAGCTGCTGAAGAGGGAAGTTGGGACCACGGACTCACGGGTGTGCAGTGAAGCCCACTTTCGTTATGGTGTGAGAATTTTTTTGTTTTTTTACTAAACTTCCTTTACTGGTAGAAATTTCTCGCATGGCCTTGCTTT
Source organism: Dermacentor variabilis (assembly GCF_050947875.1). Lineage (NCBI taxonomy): Eukaryota > Metazoa > Arthropoda > Arachnida > Ixodida > Ixodidae > Dermacentor > Dermacentor variabilis. The sequence continues at coordinate 28,226,909 of NC_134575.1, read as the reverse complement.
ATATGATCATCAGACCCTTTTACCTGCGAAAAAAATAGACTATTACTTTCTTGCAATATTTTTTCCCGTCCTTAAAGGGACACTAAAGTGAAAAATGATTTCTTCTGCATCAGTAAATTACCGTTCTACAACACCAAAAACACCGCTCTTACAACGATAAGACGTTTGGTAAGCCAGAAAAAGCGCAAGAACGAAATACGGGTGGCGACGCCTACATAAGTTCCCGCACCTGGGGGCTGTGACGTCTTGGATTTTGATGGCACCTTCTAGGGCCTACTAATTATATATATAGCGGTACAGATTGACTACATTGTGTTCTAAAGGAACAAAATATTAAACATGGCAAGTTTCGGGAACCTTTACTCAGCCAACGCGGCCCAAATGCAAAAACATACTTTGGATTCCCTGACGTCACGCTGACGTACCGGCGCTCGGGTTTCAGCGCGAAATTCAAATACTGATATTTGGACCTTCATTTTCTCATCTAATAATCAAACTATTTTGTGGAAATGACTGCCTGCAGGGTTCTCAAACAATGCTTCATTAGTCTAAACTGATTTATTGTTTCGCTTTAGTGTCCCTTTAAAGGGTTAAGGGCAGTTCAGCAACGGTTTCTAGGCCACCGCCGCTGGGCGGAAACGTGGTTGGTATCAAATATGAATCATAGAATAACCAGTGACGTAGCCTGCATATCAACACTGAAGTGGTCTTATATGCTCTTCAGGCGTTCTGGGCACAATTGTTCATGGACAGCGTAGTGCGTCAAAAGCAAGAGCACTCAGTGGTACGAGTAGTAATATTTGAAATGTGTCTGTTATGTCGTGAAACACTTCTGATTGAGCCTGCAAGTTTCGAGAATATGCGGAAAGTGATTTGGTAAGACAAGTATCGGAAATTAGATGGCTGAGTGTTTTCTAGCTGTTGGCGCCAGTGTATGAACTTGTAGCGGCTTCCCTACTTTAATCGTTTTGTACAATGTTTTACATCAGGCATATTTTTGAAGGGCGTGGACTGGTGATTGCCAGGACATGAAGTGTTTGATGTTTTCACTGCCGTCCCTGCGGAGGGTCCTCCCATGTAGTCTGCATTCTGCGACCTTGACAGAAACTCGCTGAAAGAAATGAAAATTCTTTATTGGTTCGGCAGCTCTGTGCTTTCCGTGATTCTGGAGGTGCAACCAATGCAGCGAAAATGTATTCTCAGTGGCCAGAATCGATTTGCGCCTGCGGGAAGTGTGACCGCGGCATTGGTAAGAGCTCGTCGCCATATACGCGGGCTTCGTTGTTATCCCACAAAATTACCGTTCTTTATATATATATATATATATATATATATATATATATATATATATATATATGTACCTTAGAGTATTGTTGTGTTGAGCGCCCAGAAGGCCGGTTTGGACGTTGTTACACTTCTGCCCGTTCGAGCTAGCGAACGTACGGCGGTATGGAGCAATTCGGAGTGTTCGGGCGACTCGCTTTCTTTTTCCCCCGACTGTGTATACCCCTACTTTCTTAATGGCGTTCGCAAAACTATTTCCTCAGAAGCCCCAAGGTATCTAACTCTGTAGGCCTACCTCAGCAGCCTAGATTTTCAATTTAGTCCAATTCAATCAGTCAGTGCATCAATCAATCAATATACCATTCAAATAATCAAAACACATGGTCGTTACATCGTTTATATCTGCCTCCATACATCCGCGGAATTCGGAGATATTTATCGCACGATAATGGTGTGCAACTATAAAGGACGCAAGCGGCATGCACGACTCGGTGCTCCATACAGATAAAGACACAGCCGTTGTGCAGTGGTCACGGGGCTGCATTTCGCACGCCAGGAGTCACTACGGCCTACCATTACCGCGCAACGTGTCAAAGGAACGTATTAAGAAATTATTATAATGTCCGTGCGACCTGTTGACTGCCTCTTCTTTCACGCTTCGCGCGCTTGGGCAGAGAGCGCTGTCACCAAAGCGCACCTATATATTTCCAGACGCGACAGAAGCACTGTCCTCTTGAGGCTACGGGAAAGCGCGGGCTCTAACTGGTTCGTAACGACCCGGCCGGCATGACAAATTACCCAGTGCCTTGCACTTCGTCGCCCATGAATGCTCGTCGCCACAGTACCGTGCAGCAGACGTAGAAGCTGCGAGGCAGGCATGGGCGGCTATATCTAGAGCGCAGCAGGAAATAGTGCTAGAGTTCTTCGCCGCTTTTACGACGAACTTCTTATGCGGCGTTAATTGAAATAGGTGAAATTGTTTCAACATGCATATTCGTGTTTTGTTGTTGTTGATACAAACATATGAGTCCGCCTTTCTTTTTCTTTTTCGTGATTTTACGCTGCAAGTTCGCTCAGTCGTCTGCTTTGGCCCTGGAGAGCAGGCTTTGGCCCTGGAGAACTCTCGCCTCCTCTCAATTACACATCAGTGTTTCTACGAGCCAATGTACAGCATGCTGGACGCTACGAGGGAAACAGAGGCAGAAAGTGAAGTGCCCATGAAAGCCGTTGCTTTCGCCCAATTAGGCGCACTAACTCAGTCGTATATCCGCCAAAGAAAACGCCAATGCGAGACTTTCTTTATTTTTTCTTTTGTTTCGTAGAAGTCAGGGAAAGAAAGTACACAAGTCTTAGCAAGCAGATTTGTGCAGCATCGTCGTCTGCAGCTTCGTTTGCAAACGACGCACTATTCTAGACGAAGAAAAAATCGTCTGACTTCAGGATTTTTTCTTAATCATTTTCTCCTTTTTTTCATTAACATTTGTCCACAAGTAGACGATGCACGCTCGGCGAACGAACGTTAGCCTGACGATGCACATTAATGTCGTCTGTTCGCTGTTCACTGCAACAGGCGACGTATACATCCTGCGTACGGCCATGGTTAACTAAATATACACACAAACTATGCCGTAACGATGAGTGGTATTGGTGCATGCGGCAAGTTGGAGCGCATGCTATAGGCTTTGTGGTTCGCCGATGCAAGTTCTCAGCTTCCATACCACTGCATGGTTCTTACCTGAGAAAGAGTTAGATACCTTCGGGCTTGTGAGGAAATCGTTCTGCGAATGCCATTAAGAAAGTGGGGGTACAGTTGGGGGAAAAAAGAGCGAGCCGCCCGAACAGTCCAAATTGCTCCATACCGCCGTACGTTCGCTAGCTAGAACGGGCAGAAGTGTAATAACGTCCAAGCGGGCCGTCTGGGCGCTCAACAGAACGAAACTCAAAGGCGTATATATATATCGCCTATATGCGCGCGGTCCTGAAAAGTGCGGAACTGAGCGAGCGGTGTTCAGTCAAGCGAGTCGCGGTACGCATATACTTGCCTGACTCGATCGTTTTTCCTTCTTCTGAAGAAACGGAGTGCGTGAAAAGAAAATACTCAGTTTCGATGTGTCATCTCAATGCTAACTTCCAACGCGTTTGTTGCTTTTTTATTTCATTTGTTATTTTTAGTCGTCGATGCGGAAGCGATGCCTTTGTAGTATACGTGAGCGACGTCGGGGTGAGAAGCAGTCGAAAGTGCCTCTCGACTTTTTTTTTTTCCCTCGTTCTTCTTCTTTTCTTTTTTGTTCCACCCCCCTTTCTGTGAGCCTGCAGCTATTCTCGAAAGGTGACATGAAATAAAGCAGCGGAGCGATATATACTTTGTTGCGAAGCTCGATAAAGAAATCGCGCAGATAAAACGCACGTGTAGGGATCTGTGTAAAGGCGAAGCTGTCCGGATCCACGGTTAATTAAATACTATAGATTTATGTAATTCCCAGCAATGCGCTTTCCAGCGCAGCGAGCACTTACCATGCCTGCCAAGACACGGAGACCCTCACCACGTGACGTAAGCGGCCGCGGATGGCACCATAGCAATCTCAGGGGATCAGCCTTGTTCTCAAGCTCCTTTGTCAGTCTTCTCCAAGTTGTTCCCCATATATTAGCACCGGCAAAATGCACTGATTGTGCACCTTTCTTTTGAATGGCAATGGTAAGCTTCCAGTCATGATCTGACAATGTCTGCCGTATGCGCTCAAGCCATTTTTATTTTTCTGTGACTTTCGTTCTCATGGTGAGGGTTCCTTGTGATTAGTTGACCTAGGTAAACGGACTCTGTCGCAGACTCTAGAGGCTTATTGGCGATCCTGAACTCTTGTTCCCTTGCCCGGCTAGTGATCATTATCTTTGTTTTTCTTCACATTAATCTTCAACCCAACTCTTACACTCTCTCTGTTAGGTTCCTCGATCATTTGTTGTAACTCGTCCCCAGACTTGCTGAACAGGACAATGTCATCTGCAAACCGAAGTTTGCTGAGTTATTTTCCGTTGATCCTTACTCCGAAGCTGTCCCAGTTTAAGAGCTTGAATACTTCTTCAAGCACGCAGTGAATAGCATGGGAGAGATTGTGTCTCCTTGTCTGACCCCTTTCTTTGTAGGTATCTTCCTACTGTGGAGAATTATTATTGTGGAGAATTAAGGTAGCTGAGGAATATTTGTAGATATTTTCGAAGATATTTACGTAAGCCTCCTGTACTTCTTGATTATGTAATGCCTCTGTGACTGCTGGTATCTCTACTGAATCAAATGCCTTTTCGTAATCTATGAAAGTCATATAGAGAGGCTGATTGTCCTCTGCATATTTCTCGATTACCTGATTGATTACATGTATGTGATTAATTGTACAGTATCCCTTCCTGAAGCCAGCCTGTTCCCTTGATTGACTGAAGCCAAGTGTTGCCCTTATTCTATTAGAAATTACTTGGTGAATGGTGTTAGAATTACTTGGTGGAAGCTAATGGGCCTACAATTTCTCCGTTCTTTAACGTATCTCTTTTTGAGGATTAGTATAACGTTGTCATTCTTCCAGTTCTCTGGGACCCTTGAATTCGTGAGACATTTCGTATAAAGGGCCGCAAGCTTTTCAAGCATGATGTCTCCTCCATCTTTGATTAAACCGACTGTTATTCAATCTTCACTTGCCGTTTTTCCTTGTTTCATGTCTTCTAAGGTCCTTCTAACTTCATCGCAAGTTATAGAAGGAGCCTCTGTAACCTGTTCATTACCACTTTCAATGTAGGTATCCTGGCTGCTCTGGGTATTGTACAGGTGAGTATAGAATTCTCCCGCTGCTTTTACTATATCTTCGAAATTGTTGATGATGACATTACAGTCAACATCACTATAGAAAAAATCCGATAGGTGCATGGGCCATCAGAAAATTTGGTATAGGGCGTTAGTACTGTTTCTCAAAGAATCAAGAATGTGTAAAGGTTACTGGGTTTTATTATTGTTGCTTTGATAACGACTTTGTACCTGTAGAATTATTCCTTCTTTAGCACATATTTCACGTATTTATGTTTCCGCAATCACTTTTGTTATCGTGTTCTCCGCGGCTGCTTTGCGTGTGTTTGCGTTGTGTTTTCGACCAATGAGGAAAGTCACTTATTTCTAATTTAGCATGAACATTAGATTTTTTTGTTAACTCCTCAAAAACCTTGCCGGACGTTCAATAAATTTGTATTCATCCATCCATCAAAAACATTTGTTCTTGTCGTATGTATGGGACCTTCCTAACTGGCGTCCCAATAGCTTTTCTTCTGCATCGTTTGTTTCAAAGTTTTTTTTGGGGGGGGGGGGCACATCAGTGAATTAAGAGAAGAGGAGTTTCCGGCGCCCCCTGGGCCCTAACATGGTCTTGAATATAGTTAAGAAAAAATACAGCTCAAATAATTTTTCTCTTTATGTTTTTTTATTGGCCCTTTGAAGGTGGCTCATGTCGAGGCAGGCCCCCTTTAAGTCTATCTCACTTTCTGTACCGTTGAAGAACACCGGGAGCTCGGGATGTAGCCGGGTGCCCCTCAATACGGCATTTGTGTTCTGAGGAATAAATTCCGATAGTTTTCCAATATAACGATATTTTTTTCCATAAACCACATCGCACGCGTTGGTTCTATAGTCAAACGTTGTAGTACAGTGAAACTGCGATGGGCCAGCTGACGATACTAAGCGAAGCAGGGCTATCAATATTTTCACATGATTAATTACGAGATAAACATGAGTGAAACTAGTTTGTTTTTGATCGTCTTACTGTGCGCTGGAGTCTGCGCCCGTGAATTTGTCTTCGATTTCGGAGAAAAGCGTTTAGGAAGCTGACTGCGAGGCCAATCATTGTGCGAAAAGTGACCCTACAAACAATCACAGCTGTACTGATTCTTTCCAAAATCCAAATGAAGGGTTTATGCCCTGTATACACAATGTCGCGAACATAAAAGATAGGATTAGACATATTACCCGCCGCGGTGGCTTAGTGGCTGTGGTGTTGCGCTGCAGAGCACGAGGTCGCGGGATGGAATCCCGGCCACGGCGGGCGCATTTCGGTGGGGGCGAAATGCGAACACACCCGCATACTTAGATTTAGGCGCACGTTCAAAAAACTCCAGGTGGTCCAAATTTCTGGAGTTCCTCACTACGGCGTGCCTCATAATCAGATCGTGGCTTTGGCAAAGTGAAACCCCATAACTTAATTTTTCTTTAGGTTCAGACACAAAATTTTACATGCATTGGCGGCAGGAGCCGCGTAGTGAGCAAAGAACTAGAGCTGGCTTGGAGATAACTGGCCATGGTAGTTCATGCTCAACACGCCAGGACATGTCTTACCAGAAAAATAATAATGATTAAGTACCGTGGAAGAACAAGACACGGACGTATAATAGCTTGGGACCATGCCTTCGAGTTCATTATAACTAAATAAATAAAACAGCTTACCCTTGTTGTCCTTTCCCAAACTAGGGAAACACGGCGAACATACGATCGACCTGTTGACGGGATGGTTAAGACAGTCGGTTTGTTTCAAGCTCAGCATTCGTCATGGCTGTCTAGAGCGGTATAGTCTTTTGCTGTACAAAAAAAAAAAAAAAAAAAGGACAGCGTAATTTCACGGCAATCTCTAGATTCAAGGTACCGTACGCGAGCAAAATGTTTGCAGGTTTGCGTGGTCTTCCCTGCTATTTAGCAATATCTCCCAAACCCTAACTCTGTCCTATAATGTGAGAGTGACACATTTATGAGGTCTAACGTCCCAAAGCAACGCTCAGGCTATCAGAGGCGATGCAGTGAAGAGTTTGCGGAATAACTGTCGCCACTTGGGACTCACACCTATTCAAATGCACGTAAAACGCAGAAATGCCTTTATGAGGCAACCTATCGACCGATCTCAATGACATTCTAATGACCCTAGGAACCAAAATTTCGATTTAGGGGCTCCAATTCTTTGGCGAAAATTGCCATAATATGGTGAGAATCTGCATTCAAGACTTACATCTGCAACAATGTACCACAGCTGTGCCACTCCTCTCTGTAGCGCCACAATGGCGTTGAGAGTATTTCAGAGTACAAGAGATAAATAAAGGTTTATAAATCCGTAACTATATAATTGACCCCATATATATATATATATATGTATATATTTAGATGATATCGCTGCCATGTTTGCTAGGATTTTGCAAAAGTCATATTCCCAAATCAGTAATATATTTCCAAGCGGTGTATACGATATCAAATTTGTCCGTTATGGACGCACTATGAGGTGCAGTTTGCATATTGTTGTATTAGTTTTTTATTGCTGATTTAGAGGGTTGTTAACCGCATGGTTTCGTTTTCTGAAATTTAGCAGCTTTGAATATTTTTTTTATAGAACATTCACGGACTGAATCGATAATCCGCTTCCAACAGTCACTATAGATGTTAATAACCTCCTCGAATTTACTTAACAAGGCGCCCGTGAGGAAGCTGAAACGTCTGTTAATTTTCACTAAATTTCTTTCTTGGTCAGTGTTCCCTTCTTTAGTCATGCTTCTTTCCGGCAGGACGGGCCTCCGTCACACCCTGAATTTCAGCTTACAGAACTGTGATATCCGTTTTCGGTGCAAGGTTACGGATTTGTTGACTTTGTGCTTCTATATTTTTCTCAAGCTTACCAATTTTCGCCAATTTTTGCGAAAAATTTCAAGTCGTAAATGAAAACCCACCTCCAAAACTCACTATAATTTCACGTCCTGTCTCAAATGCAGCAAACTTCATTCATATTGGTCCACGGGTTCTTTCATAAGAACGCCCCTGCATTTTACATGTATTTTAATACAATTTTCGGCAATTTGTGCGCAAAATTCCAAGACGGAAATGAAAATCCACCTCCAAAACTCACTATAATTTCACGTCCTCTCTCAAATGCGGCAAACTTCATTCATATTGGTCCAGGGGTTCTTTCATAAGAACGCCCCTGCGTTTTACATGTCTTTGAATACAATTTTCGGCAATTTTTGCGAAAAATTCCAGGACGAAAATGAAAATCCACCTCCAAAACTCACTATAATTTCACGTCCTCTCTCAAATGCAGCAAACTTCATTCATATTGGTCCAGGGGTTCTTTCATAAAAACGCCCTTGCGTTTTACATGTATTTTAATAGGCAGCATCGGAGCTGGCCCTGAGCTAAAGCTTCCTCTGAAGTACATGAGTGTTTATGCATTTCGACCCCACCGAAATACTGCCACCGTGCGCGGGAATCAAACCCGAAAACACAGTCGCCGAGACGTTGACGGTTACCGCAAGGCAGGTCAGTCGAAAAAGTGCAGAATAAACTAATAAGTTCAATTTCCGTGACTGCAGACGTTGAGACTGAACCTTAGCATACCATGAATCAATTAATTTTGCACATTCCGAACTAAGATTATGTTTATAAGCCCGAGTGTTAGTTACGGGAAAAAAAATGGCACGCTATATGAACTCGTTAACGAAGGGAATCGGAGAAAAATTTAGGTGTTTATAATTTTAAGTTATATAGAATGAATGTCATCTAGGGTTATGCTGGACTACGTCTTAGTTAAGTACGTATTAACCAGCAAAAATGTGAGCGTAACTCGGGGAGCACGTGACACAAACGTCGTGTGGAGCAGACGACGCGCACTGGTAACTTGGGAAACAGAACCGAAACTGAAACTCTTCCTGAACGCGTCGTGAGCTTTTTGTTATTTATATTCATTTATTTTACATATTAGCAAATATTGTGCGTAATTACTTGATTATCTATTAATAATATAATTGTTACATACCGCACGACTTTTAAGACGGTAAAATAATGTCAAAACAAGATTGACGTCTCATTACAGTTTGGCGCTGCAATCGTTTGCGATGTTTTTTGTTTTGCGCGTTTGTAGATAGATGGATAGCAGTCGAGCGCGCTCTTTCCCTCCTTAGCCACCGGGCCGACCGCCTCTCTAGTTTCCTCCTTCCCAGCATTCCAAGCGTAGCCCCACTCTTCCTCAACAGCGTCGACATTTTTTCGTGTTTGGGGCGGCTCACTTTTTGCTTCTCGTCCCGTTTTTTTCTTGTGTTTCGTTGCGCACTTGTGCGTGTCTCTCTCCCCTCTTCTATGCCATTCGCGTTTCATGCTCGAGGCGGCAGCAGCAGTGGGGGCAAGCTAGCAGCAGCGGCCGTAGCGGTACAACCTCTCCACAGTGGGAAGTGGCCCGATTTTTCGGACGGCCGCGTTTATTTCGGAGAGTCTGCGTAAAGAAAAAGAAGAAGAGAAGCGCGGCCCGCCGGCTCAGAAGTCAGTGAGAAAGAAGAAACGAGAACTCAACGGCAGCAGCAGCAGACTACACGACTGTGCCCGCGAGCAGCCCAAAAAGGTTTCGAGCCAAACGCCGTCGGCGCTTGTGCGCTCCGCCCGGAGGTCCCATGTTTTCGCGCTCTCGGCTGTGAATATTCTCAATGTGTGTGGTGCGTGGTTGTTGATGGGTGCGCGCGTGGCATCTGCTGCTCTGCTGTGATCCCGTCGTTCCGTCGCAACATCTCCGCGCCGACGTGCGGCCAAGACGTTGGCGAGGTGAGAAAACAACGCAGAGACGGTGGCTGTGGTGCGTGTGACTAGGCTAGTGCGGGTGTGCTTCTTCCCGGCAAAGGAGATCGTCGTCAACTACGGCGCGGAGGATCGGTCGCCTGCCTTCGGTTGCTGCAGGCAAAGTTAGCATGATTGCCGCAGCGGGCCAGCAGCAGCAGCGCCCTGCAATCTGACGTGACGGCGCCCCATGCTTTCCGTGTGCGGTGCGAATGCTTTGCGTGTCGCGTCGACGACTTCGTGCAGCTAGAGGCGGCGACGACGCTTGCCAGCGGCAGTCCAGATATGCGAGTTGCGGCGGGCACCTAGCACTGTTCGCTACTAGCAGGCGCTTTTTCCCGCCGTGGCTAGCAGGAGGGCCCTGCCGGCAGCGATGAATACCTCCTCGCTCAAGTCTTCGACGACCGAGTGCCGCAAGTTCGCGCCCAACATATTCAACAAGTCCAAGTGTCAAAACTGCTTCCGAACCAAGGATGCCCACTCGGCGGAGGCGCTGGAAAGCAACCGGGTGAGGCTTCGGTCTTTTTTTTTTTTTTTTTCTCTCACGGTAATTTCCTTACGCGACTTGCATCTGTTTCGTGTTTGCTTACGCCAAGTGTTGATGTTTGGGAGAGAAAAAAAAGTGTTGTGAGGGAGAGAGCGTCTCACTTCAGCGTTGTGGACGATAGCCGACCGACTGCCCTATACACCAGCTTTGAGCAGCGTTGCAAGCAGCCTTCGCGATCCGCTGCGTTCCGATGTTACCGCCTGCGGCTATGTGGGGGGGACTTCTTTTTCGTGTGTTTTATTTTTCCTCGTCTGCGGCCGCCCGCCGCTGCCGCTGCTCGATCCGCGGTTCTTTTTTCCTCGTAGCGGCAGAGGCTCTCTGCTACGGTGACCCCACTCCTCTACACGCCGCCTGCCTTTCGAAATTTTCTCATCGTGTGTTGGAAACTTGGCCGATCACGAACTCCAGCTAGTTTCCGAACCTCGATGACTTGGTACGCGGCGCGCGGAGAGTTTTAACTAGTTGCTCAAACTTTTCGAAAGTGAAACAAGGATTGCTTTTATTTTTTGCTTCGCGAGACCTCTCCCTCCGCGCCGCCTCCTTCGATTGGAGAGCTTCCCGAGCAACAGGTGTATCCATTAGGCCTAGCGTAGCCGCAGCAAGCAGTGCTGGGAAAAGCGATGAGCTCGGTCGGCCTCGCTTGCATCGGCGGCGCGGGCTGCTTCGCATACCTCGACCGCATTTCTCAGGCGATCAACTGTGAACGTGCGTATGTGTGTGTGCGCGCGCAGGGATGCGTGGGGTTTAAAGAGCGTACGACGCACGCAACTTCGTCCTGTACTTTTTTTTTTCCCTGGGTGACGGCCGTCGAAGGTTGACGCGAATTGACGAGGGGTGGGGAAGTGGGGGAGATGCTTCGTGGCAGTGAAACAGGTGAAACTACGGCGCGCCCAATTCAGCCTGCGAGTAGTAGCAGACGACAAAACAGAAACAGCCCAGTAATGGTAGCCAATGCTGAAGTTTGGGAAAATTCGATCTCCGAGTCATACAAGAACATGCAGCCCGCGTTGATGACTGAGCATTAAACATGCAAACAGATGGAAGTTTGGCCATCCGTTCCGTTTTTGTACTTCGTACGAGGGATGTCGAGTGCTGATATGAAAAAAAAAAATGAAAAAGCGCATAGGAACTCGGGCGGGAGGGCAATACGTCTGCACCGACTCACTTTGTGGTTGACAGTTTCACCCTTGCGTGTCACACTGATCGAGCGTTGAATAAAGCCCCCTTGTGTCGAACTCGCGTTGTCTTTCGTTTACGCGGCTGTAGAAGGTCATCGCTCGATTTGTCTAAGCAGACGCGTAAAAGTATACGCGTACTGTGTTACAAAGGGGAAAGCCAGCTGACAGCAACCACGTCTGCTTTTCTGTTTGCAAACATCGCGGGAGCACACTGCGAGCCACGCACATACGCGCGCGTACTCGATGCATCAGATATGCATCAAGGTCCTGCACGACCGCGCGGGCGACCTACTCTTCGGGGAGGCGGGTGTCGCCAAGCCGTGCCGTGTTCCCAATTTCGTTTAATGTCGCACCGCGCAGGATATGCCGATTAATGTTCTGTTTTTTCTTCATCATCCTCGACCCGATGCGTGTGTAATTGCATGGGCGTAATTGCTCGCGCCAAAGCCACATCAGTGAAACACAGTTCGACGTCTGGGGATCCATTATGTGCGCCCACCGCGTTTGTGCATCTGTTGCAGGCGCGCACTTTTCGATAGCCAAGTTTGTCTTGGGCTATTCAGGTCGAAGTATAATCGAAGTGCCATTATTTCAAACCTTTGGTGCTGGCCGACTGCTAATGGCTAGCTGTTTTAGTGTTCCATGGTATGTAGCTCGAGATGTTGTGGCAGAGCTGGGATTGTGCCTGTACAGCTTGCCTTTTATGTGTTAATGTTCATCTGTTACGCTAGCTGTCGAGGTTTCTCTGCATGCGATTCGCTTTGTTGGTCAATGCTTCCATGTTGAGCAGTTGCTTCGCACGACATGTTTACGTTGCGGCCGTGCTGTTGCACTATGTCACCTGCACTAGTCAAACAAACCATTAGAGCTAAATACCTTTGAAGTGCTACTTACGTGTGCTGCTTTTCTATGTAAATTTTCTGCTGTAAACGTAAATTCAGGCACTGTGAAGTAGGGGCACACTGACTTTGCTTCTTCGTTTTCATGCCAACTAGTGATTGGTTAAGCTTGGTAAAGACGAGTAGAAGATTGCTCTGTATGCTGTGTTTAATGTTAGAAGTAGGGATTCAACTCAGACCATTCATGTGAACACTTGCAAAACAGGTTGTGTTCACTTTGTTTCTATTCGTATAATAAATTATGCAGATGTTACGAGCCACCACTGGGGTTCAGTGGCAATGACATTCATTTGCTGAGCATGCGATAATGGGTTCGGTTGCCAGACGGGGCGGCCATATTTCTACGGAGGACAACATGCAAGAGCACTTATTTTTTTCCCAGTTCGAAAAAACGCTTTTGTGCTTGGAGTTAGGTGCATTTTAAGGAACATCAGGCAATCAATATTAATCTGGAGCCCCCCACTACCGCATCTCTCATGGCCCCAGCTTTGCTTTGGGTTGTTAAACTCCATCATTCAATCAAATATTACATGAGATTAACATGGCACATAGTCTCATGTAATGTTTATGTGCATGTTAATCTTATTCATTTTCATCTTGCATACAAGTACTGTGCCTCGAAATACTCCTCAAGGTGGCTCCAAATGGTAAAAGAAGTGCCCACAGTGGGAAAGCTTCTTCAGCTATATTGGATGATTCTTATGAACAAATTTAACATATATATACTGTTTCGCACTGTTGATGTCAGTTAGTTGTTTAAATAAGGAGCTTTCTTATTGGCAGTTTTTGCAGGCCTAGCTGTACATTTGAGAAAACTGTGTGCCTTTCTTGTGCGGTTAGAAATCTTTAGCAACGTCGATTTTAGCTGCAGTGATCCTTGTACTAGAATATATCACAAGCAATCTCCACACTGGTGCAGCGTCTTGTTGATAAAATGAGTTATACGGGCAAGACAACTGTGCCTGCTTGCCTCTTGGGCACGTAGTTAATCCTCGCTTGTGTCGAGATGACTCGCAAGAGGTGCTGTGAAGGCTATTTGCAATTTGTGGAAGCACAAGGCAAGAGAGAACACCAGCTTTTCCCATTGAGAACTTGTGTTCACCCTTAACAAGTCTGCACTCTTGAAGAGTTGTCATCCGTTTTCACCATGCAAGTTCACTTATTGACACATCACATCCTCGTTCATTTCTGTTCAGAGTTGAAGTCAAATTCCATGCACAGCAGAATAAGCAAAGGGCATGTAAAATTTATCGGCACTTCTTGCAATCTTCAAGTGTGATCAGTGTTCGAGTTAATGCACTTGTCTCTCGAAAAGTGCTGTAATGACAGTGCATACTGCTACCCTGATCCTCTGCTGATTCCTAAATATAAATCTAGTAGACATCAGCATCAGAAGAAAGCAAAAGAGTGTGCATTTATTGGGAAAATATTCAGATCATTCTTATATGTAGTCTGAAGGCAGCTTTGCAGTGAAACTCTTGGTGACCTGTTTTTCGGAAATCGTTCCTCGAGAATGTGGCAAGTGCGCTTATTTGTAAATAATAAAGCACTTTGCTCCAGCTCCAGATCCGGGGTTGTCAGCCAGCGGCCTGCAGAGTAGAGATCCGCAGCTTTCGTATACCGCTGTCATTTCAGAAACGACACCACACTAAAACACACGAAATAACAAACTGTCGACAGATTTTATAGACATACAGAACAGAGAGCACTGCTGTGAAGTAGTCCACAGGATCTGGAGTGAATAACTAAAGAGGAGCGTGTGACCGCGTAATCAGTCGGGCCTGCTGCACGGCCTCGTGGTAGATACCTGCTCTATCGAGGAGGTTACATGTATGTGTTGCATAAATGGGGAAATGGTGATAACATGCGAGTGCTTGCATCCTGTTGAGAATGGGATGTGCAATCTGCAATTGTTGGTTTAATCATGATGGCGGCTGACATCGCAGAGATTGCCACTTGTCCAGCTCCTCCTATTTGGTGTTCTCATTGAGTGAGGGATTGATTGCGTGCGGCCATGGTTTGGCTGTTGTACACCAAAGTGAATAGAGAGGTTTGGTCATATGCTCTGCAACTGTGTGTTTCTCATTGCTTGCTGCTGTTTCAGTCTTTTCCTTGCTGGTGCTACAGGCAAACAGGCAGAATTATGATCTCATTTAGAAGCAAACAATTTATTCTGCTACACATGCTGTTTACTGTCATGACAGCACAAATTTATCAAAGTACACTCACTAAAGTTTATGTTGTGAACTTTATTGTGTTTTTATTCTATATTTGCACTTTAATAGCAGCAATTAGCAACTTGAGTTAGGTACATAGGTGAGTATCATTCTTTTATTTAGAACGTAGGTCCAATCCCCTAGAATAGGTACGTGTGACTGGGTAGGTGCTCGAATAGACAAGTAGAGCAAGAGGCAAGACCTGAAGATGCAGCAACAGAAACAGCCAGTTGGGAAGAAACAAGTGTGGACAACAAAATGGGACCAGAGCATGCATTGAGTGATAAGCATGGAGCTACACTGAAGAGATGAGGTGAAGACAAATAGGTGTCACTGCTTCTAAGGCTGTCATTGTCATTATAGCAACCATCAAAGAAAGCTTAGCTCATCACTGCCACCCAAATATGTGTGGGATCCACTGATTATTTTCAGTTTCGATATCAAAAATGTATGTTCTGGCGAGCTTTTCAGATCACATCCACTCGTATTTCAAATCTAAATTTTGCATGGAGTGTGCCATACATGTCCACTATCTGAAACTAGGCTTTTTACGTGATCCACACTTTCGTTGCAGTTGGCCCCTGCACTCGTTTTGAATTGATTGAATTCGACCTGTGTGGCAGCTTAATGAATGTTGACTAACAAGTTAATAAGCAAAAATATTATGGCATGATTTAAAGAGTTTACAAGGGAAAATTGTTCTTACATAGTGACGGCTCTTGCAACACAAGGGAATGGAAACTCCTGTGTACGTTGTGGCAGTAGCTTCATCGTCCAGTGCTGCAGAGTAGCTTAGGTGCCCTTTATTGTGCGCCATATACTTTTCGATGTCACTAAGCAGATAGGGCGAAAATACGAAAAGGTGGACATAGTAATAACATTATCTGCCTGCCCATTACAGCAATGGGAAGCCTGTTCAGTGCAGTGATACAGCTATTGTGGTGAAGGAGTCAGTATTGTCGCCTGTTGTTGCAGCAGTCAGCCAAGTCTATTAAATTATTACAAGGGAAAAGTAAGGGTGACACTCTTCTCATAGTTGCGCTGCAGAAAATCAGCAGAAGGGTCAGTGCAACATCAAAGTAAACTGAAATAGCGCAACTAAATGACAGCAAGGGAGCAAACACGCAACTGTGGTAAATAAAATGCTTGTCTTCTGTAGTCTGTCCAGCCAGAGCATGCTTACACAAGGCGCTATAAGTTACTCGAACAACAAAATTCTTCCAAGCATTGCATCTTGTGCAATTACCACTTGGGCCATCCTCTACAATACAAAATCGGGGTTAATTTTCACAAAATAGTTAGTTCCTAAGTTAAAACTCTTCTCAGAGCAGGTGTCGGCCAATCGTAATGTCGGACACATTTTAGCGACGGTTACAAGCCAATGGCACGCAGCTCCTACGGATGAAGAGCGCAGTGAACCTGGCCCCTGTTTACACATTCACTTCCGCCATTGCGCGATTAGAGTCGCAGCGGACAGCAAATCAGGTCACGTGTCAGTTCGAAGCGATTACGCATGCGCGCAGACTTCGCAGAATGGCTGTGCGCAGGCGCAGCACCTCGTGTCGGCGCTATCGGCAGCCGCCAGGCGGCGGTGGCGGCGCTCCACCTGGCATCGAGTCAATTCGAAGTCCGCGACGGCCGCTTTAGCTGCTGCTGCTTTCGTCTTGGGCCGACTTCGTCGGGTTCCCATGGTCGCCCGCCCGCGTGCCGCTGGCAGTGGCAGTAATCGGCCGACTCAATTCTGTCTCGGTCGCATAAACGAGTTCGCGGGAAAGTTCACACGCACGCTTCGCAGGGGCCCCCCGAATCGTCGTCGGCACACTGGGACCTTCGGACGCTGCGAATGCACGCACGCGTAGTGGCTGGCAGCTAGGCTGTTGAATATTCGTCTTGTTGCGCGGTCGCGCTGCCTGCCGTTTTGTTTGTCGGTTCCCGCCCTTCCCATTAGGCACTCTATGGCGAATACTGTATTTAGCCAATTCATTCGTGCTTCTTAGCATTTCTCCACCTCTTCTCTAGCCCGCCTGTCATGTCGTCGCCTCGTTTATGGGACGAGGCGACGACATGCGTGGACTAGAGGGGTAGGCGGCGCGCTAATGCATCCGCGCATCCGGTGGGGCAGCCTCCTATAGCTCACTGCCGACTCGCTGATTGTATTGCGGAATCGAGTCTGGCTGACTGACTGCGCGAGACGGACACGGTGTGGTTAATTGTGGCCGCGATGTCTGAGAAGCGGGCGTCGTAGAAACAGTACCTTATTTGCGTGGGCAACGAGAAGTAGTGGTGAACGAGCGGAGTATGAACTCGGTGCAAGCGATCTTGCGCGTGACAGTGACGCGATGGAGATGGCTGTCGCGTCCGATTGTCGCAGCTAGAAGCTGCACCCCGTGTGAGCTACGACTTCGAGAGTGACGTCTCCCCGGTTTTGCCGGTATGAGGGCAGCAATATACGTGTCGAATCTAGCGTGACGCGGGCTTTATTATTTTAGGTTGACGTGTTTTACTGTAAAAAGCAGCATACAATATTTCTGAAGGCCATGCGGTAGGTTCTTATCCATGTACGTATGAAAATTCAATCGTTTTCTGGTTCCGTGCGACAGTCGGTAGTACTTGAGCGATGTACGTCCAGTTCCGGCTTCGCGATATCGGCCATAGTCGCTCGCGGCACTTCCGGGCGACGAGCGACGAATTCTATAATTTCGAGAACCGAGCGATCGAGCGATCTGTTCAAGCGACGGCTCGTTTCGTCGCTCGAAGCCGTCGCCGTAGCGCGCAAAATCGCGTAATTGAGTGCATGGCTTCAGAGATCTGGCGGCGGCGCCGCATCTCGGAGGCCGTGCACTCACTGAAGCGACTTCCTACGTTTGTTCGATTCAGAAAAAGGTGGACGGCACCACAGACGAAAGAGGTGCAGTTGGTGCCAGTAATGACGTGCCTGGCTGCACCCACTAGCTGCGAGGTTCAAGGGTGCACTGCACCGCGACCGCTCCTTGCCTTGCACACCCCGTGCAATCGAGCACGGGGGCGCAGGGTGTGCGCTGCACCTCTGGGAATCGAAGGCACATACGTGCACTGCGCCATGAATAGGTGCACAACCGGTGCAGGGAAACTTGGCTGAATCGAATAAACCTATAATTTCGTTGTAGAAACGTTCGTTGTAGAAGCGCTCTAATGTACCGCGTTTGGATAGCTGATCAGTAAATATACGTGATGCACCAATGGAAAACGGAACTCGGCAGTTCTCTTTTAAGCCGGCGATTCTTGTTCCTGTGCTGTAAAAAATAAATAAATACTCCGTCAGGTCTATGGCTTCAACAAGGGGATGACCAATAACAAAGAGTCAGTGAGTGAGCACTGTCACGTTTGTGAGAATCGCAGTCTTTCTGCACGGGTTAAAGGTGTTGCCTTTCACATTGTCGCCAGACTGCACGCGAGGAGGTCGCAGCAGCTCTTCCTCCTGTTGGGTCGCCCCACTGACAAGTATGTCGATGCAAGAGACAATTGCATTGTGCCAGAGGGCTTGCGCGGCGGTAACGGAAGACCTACGGGGAAGCATCACGCAGATAATTACGTATACAGAGGGGAAAAAAAAGAAAGACTGGTTAAAGTGGGGAACAATTTGAACGCGCAGCTGCTGCATACGTATCGCAGTTGTCTGCGAACGCCAGCTGTCTGTCGCAACCGAACTAGTTTCCCTCAACCGCAGTTGGTAAAAGTTTTTGCTCAACGTGCCCTTCTGTGACTGTGATAGCTAGCACGTTATTACACCGCAGCAATAATGAATACCCTTCTTGTTCCGCGTAGTATCAGTGGCAGAAGGTATTCGCAGCGCAGAGTATCAACGCGCGCTATAGTTGCGCAGTGCACAACGCATGGACGCGACTCAATTGAAACGCCGTTTCAGTCGTTTTTGTAGTTCGGAGTGCTTCCGCTCGTCTATAGGAGATGGGCCGTTGTGAAATGGCGTCCTGAATTGAGTGGTCGGCGATCTTAACCGGCGAGCCTGCATAATCGCGGATCCCCACTACGGCGGGTGGTGCGCAGACGTGTTAGTTTTTTTTCCTTCTTTTTTTCTTCCTCGTGCGTTCCGCACTTCCAAGTGCATCTGTACCCAACCTATATTCCTGCGCGCCGCAAAGCGTATTTCTCGAGAAACGTACCGCCGCTGATAAAAAAGAGAGATAAAAAAAATTGGTTGAAATCACGAAGCATTACTACATGAATAGAAGGGAATTTCCAGTGCCACACGCTAAGCTCAATAGAGCTCAAACAGTGGCTCTGAGATTGTTACGGACAAGAGCTTATCCGAGTCCGAAATTTATTAACAGGCTATATCCAGAAAGAGAGGTACCGATCAATTGCGAGAAGTGTAATGGCATCAGTACTCAGGATAATACGCCTTGGCAGTGTCCTGTGTGTTTCACAGAGTGTGACAAGGAAAGAGACTGGTGGCGACGAGTCCTTCACAGCGGAGTTCATTTAGATCAAGTACAGGCCGTCCGGAAGGCCCACGATACGGCGGTAAGGTTAAACCTTAACGTCCCGAGTTGGGAGCCGCCTGCGTCAAGCTCAGGATTGATCTTCAGGACGCGAATAAAGTTCATCATACCATACCATACCGCCTTGGCGTCACGGGGATGGGCGAACGTAATTGGCCGTAACGTCTGATTTCGCACGAATTCTTGATTTGAAAAGCGGTGCGTTTGCCACTGGGATCTGCAGGCTGTCGCCAACGGTGGCTTTTTAAAGGATACGGCAGCCTTAAGTGGTCAAAAATGGAACGCGCGACCTCGCGAATTAACCGAATTGTCGAGCCACCCCTTACAAATATGGGTAAGCGGAAATTCAGCAGCATCTATAAAGGAAGTATTGAAAGCTATAGAAACTCAGTAGGAACTCAAATAGAATGCGAACAAACAAATTCAACAGCCTTATAAAGAAAGCGATGAAGGCTATAGAAACTCAATTGTAACACAATAGAAAGTCAACACCAACTCAACAGAGATCTTTGCGAGCGCGGCGCGAGCGTGATGGGTCGCGTTCCCATCAGTCCGAAATTATTCCGTTAGTGTATATATATATATATATTTATATACACACACACACACGGGAGATGTCGAGAATGCGGCCGACCTACCTATGCGGGATCGGCAATCGAACGCTCGACCTTGTGACGAGCACATGTAATCGCTACGCCGGGGCCTCTGCGCGCTTGTGCTCGGAGCCAGCAACAGCAGCGCTGACCTCCGGAGACACCTTCGCGCCCGATCGCGTCCGTTCCTCCTGTGCGCGCGACCGCGTGTCCTTCACGGGACGTCATCCTCCGCCGACGTCGCCGTCGCCGTGGAGGTCACGTGTGGATGACGACAGCAGTTACTAGTGGGAACTCTGGCGCTGTAGCGCTTACGGGAGCTGTAAGCGTGGCGCTTTAAGCTCGTATGTTTGAGCCAGCATAGGAATCGTGTTAGTATACGTGGATTCCTTCAGGACTACGTCCTTCAGGCTTCAGGCGGCTTTGTAAATCTTCAGTGAAATATTGCGTTGTAAATTCAACGATTCGGTATGTTTATGCGTGTTTGGGGAGTCTTGTCGCCTTCCGCGAGTTGAAAAAATAAAATTACTTCGAAATTTAGGCCGCAAGGTGGTGTCAGAAACGCGACGTCCGTGACGTATTTCAGGCTCCCGCAATCGCTTCCGGCGCATGCAGCCAGCAAAAGCGTAGCCTTTGATATTAGTTTCTGCTACTCGGTGGGAGCCGTCGTCGGGGCGTGGGCTTGGACACCACCTAGTACAAAGGCGTGTATACGTGCAGCGTAGGGAATAAAGCCACAAGAGAGGGGAGGGGAGGGGCGTCTGAAGGTATGAAGATTAATTTCTTCGTCTGAGGTACGAAGAATGAACAAATTTCAGTGCTACCGTGGCATAGCTGAACGGTCGCAGCTCCGCAGTTCCCTCAGGTAAATTTAGTAGGTGTATGCGCATAGTAATTTTTGAGACTGAATCTAAAATAGTGTTGGAATCGAGTCGAATACTTTTCGAATAGTTCTCGAATATTGAACAGCCTTTGTTTAGAATGTATGTAAAACAATGTTCATGGCTTGTTATATTCGTAACGTTAACGTTATGTTCATGGTGGTGCATTTACCCTTTCAATGCCAATCCATTTGTACTTCTAACGCTAATTATAGCATTGCAAGCACGAATGAAGCTCCAGGAATCAAATTAGCAGTTTTATTGCGCGCGCAGGACTCTGGAGAGCGCGAATGATCGATGTATATATAGTTTGCTAAGTAGTCCGGCTGCCTGAGCGGCGTAGCCTGCTCCACTATCGTAGGTTCTCATGTTCTTACGCACTATGCCAGTGGGGATTAAATTTATCGTGTTTTTGTTCTAATTTTACTTTGACGTTTTGAAATATTCGAAGAAGTATATGCGCCTACAAACAGCGACCGTTCGATTCGACGACCAAGCGCAAGAAAGGCCACACTCTTCGATTTTGGTCGTTCGATAAGTTTCGAATAATTTGCCGCCCCCCCCCCCCCCCCCTGCACTCTATGTAGTAATTTTTGGTAGGAAACTCTCCTGGACGACGAAGAACCAGACCTCGCGCGCGACGTCTTTTTCGCGCGGTCTTGGTCGTCCTCTTATCGGTGCGCTCCTCTGCTGCCGTCGCCCGTTCTGCTTCTTTGGCGCGGCGACCTTAATACCCCTCCTCCCTCCCCCGCGGCGTCTTGTCTGTGACGCGAGGAGCTATGGCGGAGGACGTGCTGGCGAGGCCCGGATTCCTTCCTCCTTGCGGCCCGAACGCGCGCTGCGCGTGCGTCCTGCTGGCGGCTATACGACGAATGCGTGAGCGTCCCTGGCGTGCGCGCGTGTGTGTGTGTGCCGTCCCACGGGCGGCCGACAGACGATCGGTCGGTCGTCGCTACGGCTTACCTGGAGCGGGTGTGCGGGCACCCTTATAGAAATACGTACAGGTAGGTGGTGTACAGACCCACATACATGCATACATATGCACATACACATAGTATACATACACACACACACACACACACATGCATGCATCATCATAATCATCAGCCTGTTTCATGTCCACTGCAGGACGAAGGCCTCTCCCTGCGATCTCCAATTACCCCTGTCCTGCACCAACTGATTCCAACTAGCGCCCGCGAATTTCCTAATTTCATCGCTCCACCTAGTCCTCTGTCGTCTTCGATTGCGCCTTCCTTCTCTTGGTGTTCATGTTGTAACCCTAATGGTCCAACGGTTATCCAACCGGCGCATGACCTGCCGAGTTCCATTTTTTCCTCTTGATGTCGATTAGACTATCGTCTATACCCGTATACATACGTAGAGAGAAATCAGATGCAGAAGTTTAGTCTCAATTGTCTATGTCTTCGCTCTCTACACTCTTGTCCAGTGTGAAAGGTGCCACTTCATTCAAGCAGCCATTCTTGCAGGCCTGTTAGTCGAAGAGGCTCACTCAGAGCCCATAGATATGTTGTTCTCCTGTTGAAGAATCCCGCTCGTGTAGCATTTGCTCTGTACAGGCACACGCAAGGAAAAATGCCGGCTCTGACCACAAACACAGTGTAATTTGCTTTCATATAGGCGCCCAGCTCAAACGCTTCGTATTAACAACCTTGTAAAAAGATGTAGATAGTATCTAGGTATATTTATGAACGTCTGTTAGAAGGCCTATAGACATAATCTTTCTTCGCTTTGTACATAGCCCGAGGGCTCCTGGTAGAGACCCCGTAGAAACGTCTCGTGTGGTGTTATAACCCTGCAGAATCACATGCGGTATCTAGACTTATCACTGGACGTCTTTTAGACGGCTTATAGACTTATAGACATAATCTTTCTTCGCTCTGTACGTAGCCCGATGGCTTCTGGTAGAGACCCCATCGAAACGTCTCGTGTGCTGTTATAACCCTTGCAGAAACACGTGCAGTCCTAGACTTATCTATGGACGTCTTTTAGACGGCGTATGGACTTATAGACATAATCTTGCTTCACTCTGTACATAGCCCGAGGGCTTCTGGTAGAGACCCCGTAGAAAAGTCTCGCATACTGTTAGAACCCTTGCACAAATACATGGAGTATCTGGACCTATCTATGGACATCTTTTAGACGGCTCATAGACATAATCTTCGTTCTATACATAGCCCAAGGGCTTCTGGTAGAGGCCCCATTGAAACGTTTCGTGTGCTGCTACAACCCTTGCAGAAACACGTGCAGTTCTAGACCTATCTATGGACGTCTTTTAGACAGCTTATAGACATAAGGTTTCTTCGCTCTGTACATAGCCCGAGGGCTTCTGGTAGAGACCCCGTAGAAAAGCCTCGTGTGCTGTTAGAGTCCTTGCAGAAATACATGCAGTATCTGGACCTATCCATGGACGTCGTATAAATGGCTTCTAGACCTGTATTCTTTGTTCGCTTTGTACGTAGCCGGTAGACTTTCACTAGAGACCCCGATGAAACGTTTCATGTGCTGTTGAGCTATTACTGTTTTTTTAGCCTTCTCCCTGCTGTTCTTTCCGGTGTAATAATTATTCCACGTAAGTTCCACATTATTAGCTTAAGGGTTGAACGGAGAATTAAAACTTCTTACTGCAGGTGCGGCTGTTGACTATAACCATAATATGTATGGTGTTGGGTCCTTATTAAAAGTTTGGGCGCCGGGGGGCGAAATGAAAAAAAAAAGCGCCCGTGTACCGTGCATTGGGTGCACGCTAAATAACTCCAGGTGGTCAAAACAATGCGGAGCACCTCCCACTCCCACTACGGCGTGCCTCATTATCAGATCGTGGTTTTGGTGCGTAAAACCAAGGAAGACGAACAGGTCTCGCGTCACGATCGCAAGGCTGCTGCGTAGGCTGCATGGGCATCGACCCCGCACCCCCTCCTGCTCGTCGGCAGATGTTGTCTCTCGGATAGCGCGTTGAAGTCTTATTACACACACGTGTCTGCTGTTTTGAGCCATTTGCGCGGAAAAATTTTCCGTGCGATATTCTCTAGACCACGTGGCCGAACGACGGTTTCTCCGGCTGTATAGGTACCCGATGTATCTGTTGGCAACCAGTTGGAACCCTCCTGCAGGAAAGCTTCTTGCAAGGTTGCCGCTCAGACGTCCGCACTTCTGTTTTAGAGCGCTCCAGCGATGTGCTGCTGTGCGAAGGAAGATTAATTGCATAGCAGCTCATCGCGGTTCAAGGTGTACCAGTCTGTATAGTGTGCGCCCCAGCGCGTCCTTGCGTCTTCCGCTGTTCGCAGGCATTGTCTCTCAGACCGACCAGCAAGGCGCAGACATCGATTTCATTGCGTCGCTGTGGGCCGATATGCCAGGGGCGTTCATTAAAGGTCGCATTATTGGCACGAAGGAACGGAGGAAAGAAAATGAAATTTGAGCAGAAGTTTGTTCTTTCTCTACGTGATCCACTCCCAAGGTCACGCACTTCTGCCAACGATGGATGAGCGGCCCGCAGGCCATCGCAGTAGGACACCTCATTTTGATAGTTCAGGAAGAGCTCGACTTGAGCGATCGCTTCCTCGTCGTCGCCATTCATGCGAGGGAAGAGGAATAGGTCACTTGGTGCGAGGTCAGGTGTCAATATGGCGGGTGGGGCAAGATTTGGGAGCCTTAAGGAGGCTGCATGCGTCACCGTCACGTGTGCTGAGTGAGCCGGGTCATTGTCGTGGAGCAGACGGACGCCTTTCGCGAGCTTTCATTTCCTCTGCGCTTCGCCTTGATAGCACCTCGCAATTTGGTGAGAAGCTCGCAATAGTACTTTCCTGTAATAGTTTGCCCTCTGCGGGCATAATCTGTGAGAAGTGCACCACGGTAGTCCCAGAAGACGTTCAGCACGACCTTGCCTGATGACGGCACATCCTTGGCCTCTTTTTCTTTTTTGGCGCGGGTGAGTTTCCGTGCTTCCATTGTTTGCTTTGCAGTTTAGTTTCTGGGTCATAATTGTGCGCCCAAGACTCATCCATGGTTATCAGACGGTCAGAAAGGTCGCCAGAGTCGCTCTCGCGAAGCTTCAATAATTTTTGCGGCTGCGCTGCTTCCTTCCGCAAGTATTTTTTGCATTAGCGTCAGCAAACGCAGAACCCAGCGCGCGGCAACTTTCGCCATGTGCAGGTTGTTGTGAAGTACGTACGTTGTGCACGGAGCCTGGCACTCCCGTTAATCTGTTCTACTAATTCTTCAACAGTGATTCAACCGGCCAGCGAGCACCAGATCCCCCACTTGCGCAGAAGTCTGTGGTTCACCATCGATCGACGGACGGCCACTTCATTCTTCGTCGTCCAGGCTTGTTTGACCGCACTGAAATCGTCTGCGCCGTTTTACAAGAGTATCATAAGCTGGGGGGCTTTTTCACCTAAGACCGCCACGAGCTCGGCGTGAATCTTGGCATCTTGTCCCTTCAAATACGGAATGCGGATCACTGCACGTGTTTCGGCTTTGCCGATGGGTGCTGCCATTATCATTTTGTTGCCCTAGCGGTGTTGCGCGGGCCTGGACAGACGCTCTCTCGTTTTGATGTCGTGTATGCCTTTTATAAATCCGTGACAGTGATAATACAAACTTTATGAACGCCCCCACGTAGTGCTCCAGACAAAAGTGTGAACGGCTGTACGTACTACATCCTGTATACTCTTATACGCTGAGTCGGAAAGATTGGCTGCCAGACGCGTTTATCACTTAATCCGATGCAAATCTGTATGAGGTCGCTGCTCCGACCATTGGAATCTTACGGGTTCACGAATAACCTGTTAAAAAATTTACTGGAAACGGTTGTTGGTATGATGTGTCGTACGTAGGATCGCACCAGGGATCGAATCGTGCGTCTTCTGTATTCTGAGCTTATACTACGGCGCTCCGTCTGGACGGAGCCTGTACAGGCAGACGACTATTTTCGTCTGCTCCCTCGGTTGTTGTTGCCGCCGTGGTGGTGGATCTCCGTTGGTGGTGCCGTGGAGCGGGGCAGGGGCCAGGCAAACAAAGCGGCCGCGGAAAAAGCCATTGTGATCAGCGATCCGTGGAGCCGAGCCGAGCCGTTCCGTCACCACGCGCTGTCGCACATACACTCTCTCGTCTCGTTCCCTCACTATTCTTTTGTTTCTTTCGTTTTCGAACTCTCTTCTCGTTTCTGCAGGAAGATAGCGTCCTGTGGCGCTAGAACAGGCCTCCCCGCTGGTGGCCTTGTTGTCTCGTCGACGAGTCTGAATACGTGCTGAGGTTGTTAGAGCCTCGGGTGCTGTCACCCGAGGCTGTTACGTGGATGCTTCATTAGCTCCGGCGTTACGCGTATTTTCGTTTCCAGTC